>NW_026712620.1:0-70195 GCF_030625045.1 Achroia grisella
TGTCTGTCTACAGAAGGTAATTGTGTTGGATGCTATTCATAGTTGGACGGATAGCAAAATTGTGCTGGCATGGATAAAGACTCCTCCTCACCCGCTTCAAACATTCGAAGCAAACCGCGTGTCTCAAATCACCTCATCCGATTTCCCTTCCGAGTGGCATCATGTTCCTGGTTCTATTAACCCTAGCGATTGCGCTTCCCGAGGTCTTAGCGCATCGTCTCTTCTTAACCATGATCTATGGTCTCCTTCATGGTTGACAGAACCCTAATCATTGGCCTATTAGTGCAGACTTAACAAACAATCCTATTGATTCTTTACCTGGCCTTCGCTGTTTGTTAATTGAAATACCTACGCCAGCTATGGATCTCTCGTTTCTCCTCGACCGGTATAGTTCCTTAAATAAACTAGTCGGAGTGTTAGCTTTATTCATTATAAATAAATACTGTAGAAACCTACTGTGAAACTGGAAAGCTAGCGAAGATACCTTCGAGACCCTGAAGCCCAAGAAATCCGCAGAACCATACAGGTACGAGACAGACGTTTCCAAATATTTTTCCCTATATATATACATAGTACTTTCCCTAATATTTTGGTAGCAGAGAGTATTTTCCCTAACAGTTACTTTCACAGTTATAATATTAGTGGGGTATTTAAAAAACTACCCCAAAAGAACCAATGAAAATAGTTTCTTCGTTCTAGTTACAAAAATTACGAATTTACATAATACCTATCATCCTCTATTTTATTTTACCCCTTAAGGATAATTTTTTTTACAAACAATGAATGTCATATGTATTTATATTTAATCAACAGTCTCAACAATAAGTTTCAAGCTTCTAGCTTCAAAAATGACGAATTTACATAAAAACTTGCATCCCCTATTTTATTTTATCCCCTTAAGGATTACATTTTCACAAACTTTGAATGCCATATTTATTTATATTTAATCAACAGCTTCTCAAAATAAGTTTCAAGCTTCTAACTTCAAAAATAACGATTTTACATAGAAACTTGCATCCCCTATTTTATTTTGCCCTTAATGGTAATTTTTTTACAAATAATGAATGTCATATTAATTATATTCAATCAACAGCCTCAAAACTAAGTTTCAAGCCCCTGGCTTAAAAAATGACGAATTTACATAAAAACTTGCATCCTCTATTTTATTTACCCCTTAAGGGTATTTTTTTTACAAACAATGAATGTCATATGTATTTATATTTAATCAACGGTCTCAGCAATAAGTTTCAAGCTTCTAGCTTCAAAAATGACGATTTTACATAAAAACTTGCATCCCCTATTTTATTTTACCCCCTTAAGGCTAATTTTTTTACAAACAATGAATGTCATATGTATTTATATTTAATCAACAGCCTCACAACTAAGTTTCAAGCCTCTAGCTTAAAAAATGACGAATTCACATAAAAACTTGATCCCCTATTTTATTTTACCCCTTAAGGGTAATTTTTTACAAACAATGAATGTCATTTTTATTTATATTTAATGAACAGCCTCAAAAATAAGTTTCTAGCTTCTAGCTTCAAAATGACGATTTTAAATAGAAAATTGCATCCTCTATTTTATTTTGCCCCTTTTAAGGGTAAATTCTTTACAAACAATGAATGTCATATTAATTATATTCAATCAACAGCCTCAAAACTAAGTTTCAAGCCCTGGCTTAAAAAATGACGAATTTACAAAAAACTTGCATCCCCTGCTTTATTTTACCCCTTAAGGGTATTTTTTTACAAACAATGAATGTCATATGTATTTATATTTAATCAACGGTCTCAGCAATAAGTTTCAAGCTTCTACTAAAAAATGACGAATTTACATAAAAACTTGCAGCCCCTATTTTATTTTACCTCCTTAAGGGTAATTTTTTTACAAACAATGAATGTCATATTTATTTATTTTTAATCCACAGTCTCAAAAATAAGTTTCAAGCTTCTAGCTTCAAAAATGACGAGTTTACATAAAAACTTGGATCCCCTATTTTATTTTACCCCTTAAGGGTTATTTTTTTACAAACTATGAATGTCATATTTATTTATATTTAATCCACATCCTCAAAAATAAGTTTCAAGCTTCTAGCTTCAAAAATGACGATTTTACATAGAAACTTGTACATTCCCTATTTTATTTTGCCCTTTAAGGGTAATTTTTTTACAAACAATGAATGTCATATTAATTATATTTCAATCAACAGCATCAAAACTAAGTTTCAAGCCCCTAGCTTAAAAAATGACGAATTTACATAAAACTTGCATCCCCTATTTTATTTTACCCCTTAAGGGTAATTTTTTACAAACATTGAATGTAATTTTTATTTATATTTAATCAACAGCCTAAAAAATAAGTTTCAAGCTTCTAGCTTTAAAAATGACAATACTTCCATACAACCCTTCATCTCCCCTTTCAACCCCTACAACCCTTTTTCGTATTAAAAAGTAGCCTATGTCCGTGCTCAGGGTCTAGACTATCTGTATACAAAATTTCATTCAAATCGGTTCAGTAGTTTTGGCGTGAAAGCGGGACAGACAGACAGAGTTACTTTCGCATTTACAATATTAGTAAGGATTTTTGCCGCAGCACAAAAATATATTTTTGTCGTTTCCGTACAAATTGTAATTTCACAGTATTAATCTACAAACCAACATTTTGTTTCTTACAATCAGCTAAATAATTTAAATAGTTTCATAATATATGGCACAATGAAAAGGTCATTTGTTTTATAAAAAGGCAGTTAGTTTTTATTTTAGTGAAAAATAAGAAAATTCTATTTTGATACAACAACCATATATTTATTAATACCTATACTTTATTAATTTTGTGTTAATGCTTTTTAAATAAACACCTACACATTATTTCTGTACAACCTACAAAAATGGGTAAATAATTTAATTTCGGATAGTGCCACACCACAACATTAAAAAATGTAAATAATAAAATGTGAAGAAATTGTGATGGTCATTAAGTTTTTTTTTTAATAAGTTCGTCAGAACAGTTTCCGGCAAGATCTTTCGTTTTACATTATGTTATCTGTGGTTTTGTTCTCTGGGATGGATACCTTATTGGCGCAATTGCACGCGATGTGTTGATTGGTTGGTAGCTAGTGAAATGAAAAGATGACGAATAAGTGTGCGATGTATTCAACCGCATAAAGATAACCATGTATTTCCATTTTGAACCCTTTACAACCCTTTTTTCGCATTAAAAAGTAGCCTATGTTCTTCCTCGGCGTCTACACTATCTGCGTACTAAATTTCATTTAAATAGGTTTAGTAGTTTTGTGTGAAAGCGAGACAGACAGACAGAGTTATTTTCGCATTTATAATATTAGTAAGGAAGTAACGATAAGGATGAAATGATTAAATAGGAAACTATCAAGTATTGTACTGACTATACAGCGCTATTTTGCAATTAGTTAGATTAGAGACATTCGTGTTTATTTCATAACTTATTTATATTATAAAAATGTAATAAGGATACAATATCTACAAGGAAATGCTAATTAATTATGGT
Organism: Achroia grisella; assembly: GCF_030625045.1. Lineage (NCBI taxonomy): Eukaryota > Metazoa > Arthropoda > Insecta > Lepidoptera > Pyralidae > Achroia > Achroia grisella. The sequence goes on from NW_026712620.1 coordinate 3,526, forward strand.
ATTTTCTAAAACCATTTTAAGTATTATATGTTCCACTATTTTGTATAATTGTAGTGTAATGATAGATAAAGGATAGGAATGAAAACGACTACCCTTTTTCTAAAAAAGGGGTAATCGGTTCAGAAAGTTTTTAGTTACGCGCTGGAGTTTGAATACAGAGGAACTTTGAATAAACGGCTTACATATCGATTCACAGTTTTTATTATTGCCACCTGATTTCTTATGTTAGAAGTGGGATAATATTAATAATATTAGATAATATGGAAGCCGGTGTTCAAAATTCTAGAAATGTGCAATGTTTCCGTGATCATTCGCGTCGTTCTCGTCGGCGACATAAGCGTCGACGCCGCTATAGCAGTACAATTTCAGATGGAAATTCGTCTGATTCGGCAAGTCATCGACCTAGAAGAAGGGACTCACGGAAAGATAAGCACCGGAAATCTCGGAGACGAAGATCCACATCACGGAAGGCAGGGCCCTCCTCTCGTGGGCGATCGCCAAAAATTCAAGCAGAAGTACACAATGAAGCAGATATAACGACTCAGGCTAGTATTTTTCTCTCATTTCTTGTATGTAGGTATGCCCTAAAATTTAATTTAATTTGTGTATATACATGATTTTTTTTTTATTCATTATTATGATCCTTTTCACTTCTACTTTTCTTTTCATATTTGTTTGAGTAAATAATAAAGGCCCGAGTTAGTTATCGGTCTAAATGAACATGTAATCGGATATATCGTGTGTCGTTTCTTCACTTGTTCTTTTAACATTATAGACAGATGTGAATATATATATATATATATTGTTGTTGACAATAATTAAACTATTTTGTTATTCTAATTAGGTAAGTATCTAAGCTAATTTATACACAACAAAACAATACTAACGAGTTAATCTAACTACTTAATTATTTTGAAAACTGACATATACTTTATAATTTATTTTTCATAATTAAATCGTTATATCTGAGACAATTTATACACAAGCAGCCCTACATGTATTTATACATAAAAACACCCCTCAAGAATCACTCCATCCATTGCTAAAATTGAGTTACTTTCTGCATTTATAATATTAGTAAGGAGTAAGGATTTAATTATGTAGTTATTTAAGCTACATTATACACAACTCATTAACACGAACTGACTGCATAATTTACTAACATCAAAAAAAATGATATTACAGAAATTATCTGAATGTTAACCTAACCTGCAATAAAATTATTAGGATTAGGGTTATCCTTTAATAAAATAGTTAGGACCAGGGTTATCTTGCAATAAAATTATTAGGACTAGGGTTATCCTATCATAAAATTGTTAGGACCAGGTTGTCCTTTAATAAACCGTTGGGACCAGGCTTGTCCAGATAATACAAGGAACAGGGATCTCCTTGCCCACTTAAAATATTTACTACGACTTAAATTATTTAATTTCCTTTACTTTTACTTACCTTAACTTTTTATTAATATTTGAATACAATTGTATATAATTTCATCGTATTACAAGTAATATTATTAATTTTAATCAGAATATGCTATTCAAGTATAATGGCATGGTTTAGTTTTATAAGTTTATAAACATATAAGTTCATGTGACACATTATGTAGAGGTAGATTATTACAACAGGAATCAATTCAAATTGTAAATTATCTACTAGATATAAACTTAGGAAATCAACAAACTATGACTCTTACTTACTTAGATACATATATATTAATACCTTTTAATTATTTTTCAAGTATAATGACTACGATTTGTGTATGCCCCTTTTTTTGAACTCACATATACATACGTCTTACTCGTGCGGTCTCGTTTCAGAACTAAGCTAAAGCCAGCCACAATAAACTACTAATTTGGTAGTAATCCGACTTTGACTATAGTATATTTACCTACTACTGACCTAATGCTAAAGGAGACAATACTTCAGGAGTAGTATGAATTATTATTCATACTACTACTATTATTTAAGGTGTTTGGTATTCATACAACATTGAATATCGGGCAGATGGACATCTTATCTATTTTCTGATGCCCCTTCATACTATGTATAAACACTAAAATAACCAAGTTACGGTAAATATTAAGTACGAATGGGCTCCCATGAAGCACCCGAAGATAGAGTTAGTACATTTCAAATACGATATTCCATATATGTTTATATGGTACAACAAATTATCAATAATTTTTTAAGTGGTAGAGCAAGCTGTACGACCACACGTGGTTGTTCATCTCGATTGGGCCGCTCGAACCGGGAAATACTACGCTCCGGCAGACAACCGGCGTTAAGCGATATCCCGTTTCGCATGGTGAGCTGTAGGTTCCGGACGCCCCTCCCCCTCCCCCTATCCCTTTCCTACTTCCTTCCTCTACCCACCCCTTTCTTACATACCATGGCAGCGGATTACAAGAGATTTTTACCCCAGGGTGGTACCAGTAACCATGTTACTGGAGAATCCACCCCTGAGATATCACACTCAGGCTGCCCTGCGTATTCTGGGGTGGGCAATACTCCGCTCAATTTGGCCAAAAGGAAACCGAGCAAATCTCCATCGGCGTTTCCCTTGCTCATAGCACAGATAACATAATATTACATACAGATACCCCATCCCATACAAGAAAATGGTTCCTTCCTAACTCGGGCTATTCTTCGGGCTATTTTATTTCGCCACCGTAGCCGCTAGATGTCGCTAGATCTGAAGCAGTTCGGATTACTAGTGGGTGCTTAGTAACAAAGCATCAAAATAGATGGCAGTCAATTCAGTCTACATGACATCTGTTTTGCAAAGATATGTATATAATAGATATGTAGGTAACTGTATCGTGTACCTCATTAGGGACGATTCAAGATTCAATGTAAATGTGTAGGTATAATATCGTTAGCCGACACTCTGCAGATATGGCTTATGTGCCAATGTTTTTTGATATGTTGTAACGCGTCTGCGCTATACGTATAGCCTGATTTTGAAACGTTTATACTCGTACGTATCAAAATCGGGCTATACGATTTTTTATTTCAATCGTTATATGTATGAGACTGATTTTAGCTACAATTAATTTACTGGTATATACCTCATGTATTCTACGATGTACCCCTCTTTTACCTAATGAGAATTCCGCTATATCTTATATATAAATTTTGTATCACAGTGTTAGTTGCCATATTTCTCCCACATTTTGATGAAATTTGATATGTATACTTGCCAGGTCTGAGGTAGGGTTGTTATCTATTTTTTATACCCCTAAGTCATAGGGGTGGCCTACCCCGAAAAAATATTTTTTTGTATTATGGACAATTTTTTATTTATTTATAATGTTACATTGAAAATACATACACGCCTAAATTTTCACCCGTCTTTCACCAACCCCTATTTTAATAGCGATATTCTTACAAATATTATAAATGCTAAAGTAACTCAGTCTGTCTGTTTGTCTCGCTTTCACGCCAAAACTACTGAACTGATTTAATTGAAATTTGGTAGACAAGGGGGAAATGAAAGGCTATATGAGGATATCGTAATTTTTAAAGTCAGATCTTGTAAGATTAAGTGAACAGGGTCGGTCTAGGTTTTTCATTATTAGAAATGTGTAACGGGGTAACACGTTCATTAGTGCGAAATTGTGTATATTACAATAAAATTTAACGAGAAAATATTATACTGCGGTCACTGGGACACTCATTGCCTTACTACTATATCGTCCGTTAGTCGCGAACTTTCTGAAAACACGAGAGGCGCGCTCCTATTGGTCGGTCGGCGCGGTTACCGCGCGTAGATGAGTAGATGAGGTACTTAGACGAGTCTCACGGCGCCGCAGCGTAAGTACTTACTATACATACGTAGTATACATATGGGTATTACAAATGTTTTTATTACTAGTAATATTACTCTGTTATCTAAGCAAGTAATGTGTGCTTATTTTGAACTTGATAATATTCTGAATTACTCGTATATCTTTCAATATCTTTAGCGGTATAAACCAGGTTATGTACTACTACTAGTATTGTTAGTGAGGGATAAAGTTGATGAACAAAAATAAAACAATATTCGTATTAAAAATATATTCATCTAATATTTTTAGCATTATTTTTAAGTTTCTTCCAAATATAAGGGGTCTGACATGGGGTGTTATGTACCTACATTAAAAAATACTTTTTGAAATGTATGAAAGAAACGTATTGTATGAAATTTTTGAAATGTGTGAAATGTATGCACCTACATTAAAAGATAATTTTTGAAATGTATGAAAGAAATGTATTGTATGAAATTTTTGAAATGTATGAAAGTTTTGCCGTCGCCACGTCAGTTAATTGCCTTATCCTTCTAATTGCATAAGCAGCAGAACTAAGTCTACTGGCTAATTTTGAAATATGGGGCCCCCATTGTAACTTCGAGTCCACTGTTATTCCTAAAAAAACTGTATCATTAACAAAATGTACTATTTCATCATTAAGCAATAGCTGCGTATTTACTTGTTTTACATTAGGCAGCGTGAATTTAATACACTTAGTTTTGTTGGAGTTCAATAATAGATTATTACATGTGAACCAATTTAGTATAGCAGAGATAGCATAATTTACATCGTCTAATTGATTACATTGGCGACCAATTTTAAACACTAACGAAGTATCATCCGCAAATAACACTATATCTGCAACTTTCTCTACCATGTAGGGAAGGTGATTTATATAAATTAAAAAGAGAAATGGGCCTAATATTGAACCTTGAGGAACGCCCATTTTTATATTAGTTCCCTTAGACTTTACACCATCAATATCTACAGTTTGCACCCTATCCTCTAGATAAGTTTTCATTAGACTTAGGTCATTATCTCTAATACCATAATGTTCGAGCTTATACAAAAGTGTTTTATGATCTACGCAATCAAACGCCTTCGATAAGTCACAAAAAACGCCGAGAGCATCCTGTGAGTTTTCCCATGATTCGAATATATGTGTAATAAGCGCTACACCTGCATCAGTAGTAGACTTTCCGGCAGTGAAACCATATTGCTGACTGTGAAGCAGTCCGTTATCCCTGAAGTATTTTATCATTTGGTTAAACATAATCTTTTCAAATACTTTACTTAGAACTGGCAAAATAGAAATTGGTCTATAGTTGCCTAGCTCAAATCTATCTCCAGATTTAAACAGTGGAATTAATTTGCTAAATTTCATTTCAAATTCAAAATATCTTTATTCATGTAGGTCTATTACAGACTCTTATGATATGTCAAATCTACCGTCAGTTCGGAATGATTTCGAGATGAGAAGAACTGACAAGAAACTCAGCTCGTATTTTTTTTTTAATGTTGTACATATTTACAATAATACTCATTTAAATTCAAATTTGGGAGAATAGAGTGACCACCAGCATATGCTATATAAAAAAAATAAAAAAAAATCAGAAAATCTAATCAGTGTTCGCAACCTGAACAGACCAGTCCCCACAAGCAGCACCCGTACACGAGTATGACGGATGAGCCAGCCATCATTGCACTCAACCATATTAGAGGGAGCACATCGACCCGGCCCACCACGCCGCCACAAGTTTGAACTTTATAGCGAGCATGACTGTTTCAAGTTACTCCACTACGTCATTTATATTATTTACAGCATAAACTGTACTAATCACAGTTTTCACCCATTACAATATTTAATTTACATTATTTAAATTACAATATGTCATTACTAAATTTAGGATAAGTTTCTTTAGTGTTTATTACATTATCTATGTCAATGGAAAAGTTATATACCTCATAACAAAAGTTAAAATTGTAATTAAGTCCACGCATTGTAGTCGTTTATTTTATAATAAGCTTTAGCGCAAAGTGTATTTTTTACATGTATCTTAAATTTCCCTTCATTTAAATTCAAAACATTATCGGGCAATTTATTATAAAAACGTATACAATGTCCCATGAAAGATGTACTTACTTTTTTGAGACGAAAACTAGGCATATTTAATTTATTTTTATTCCTTGTATTAAAACCGTGTAAGTGACTATTCTTTGTAAATAAATTTAAGTTTTTACGTACGTACATTATATTTTCATATATATATTGAGAGGGAACAGTAAGGATACCTGTTTCTTTAAAGCGTTCTCTAAGAGATTCGCGACACGGTAAATTATATATTGAACGAACTGCTCTTTTTTGTAATATAAAAATTGATTCTACATCAGCCGCCCTGCCCCACAATATAATACCATACGACATTATACTATGGAAGTAACTAAAATACACTAGCTTCGCTGTTGCAGTATCAGTTAACTGTCTAATTTTTCTGATAGCAAAAGCAGCCGAGCTAAGTCTTTTGGCCAGTGTGAATATATGTGGTCCCCACTGCAATTTATTATCTATTCAGAAAATCAATTCGCAACCTGAACAGACCAGTCCCCACAAGCAGCACCCGTACACGAGTATGACGGATGAGCCAGCCATCATCTATTACAATACCAAGAAAAGAAGTCTCATCAACAAAGTCCAAAACATGATCATTCAGACTAACATTTGTCATTACTTGTTTTACATTTGGTAATGAGAATTTAACACATTTTGTTTTCATTGAATTAAGCGCTAGATTATTTGATGTAAACCAGTTAAGAATATCTTCAAGAGTATTATTTATATTACTAAAATCCTTATTATTTCTTTTCACTTTGAAAATAAGTGATGTGTCATCAGCAAACAATACAATGTCAAGTATATTTTGAAACTGGTATGGTAAGTCGTTTATGTAAACAAGAAAAAGAAATGGGCCGAGGACAGAACCCTGGGGTACACCCATTTTTATATATGACCCCTTAGATTTGCTTCCTTTAATGTCTACTACTTGAATTCTATCGCACAGATATGATCCAATGAGTTCTAAGGACTTTTCTCTAATTCCGTAATGTTCTAGTTTAATCAATAAAGTCCTATGGTCGACGCAATCAAACGCTTTTGAGAGATCACAGAAGACACCAATGGCATCCTGTGAATCTTCCCAGGCACCAAAAATACTTTGTACTAAGTTAATGCTTGCATCAGTGGTAGACCGTCCTCTCGTAAATCCAAATTGCTGTTTATGAAGTAAATCATGTGTATTAAAATGAGCTAACATTTGTGTAAGTAATATCTTTTCAAAAATCTTACTAAATACTGGCAAAATTGAAATAGGTCTAAAATTTGATATATTGTCTTTGTCACCAGATTTAAATAGCGGTATTATTTTACTCACTTTCATTAGATCTGGAAAGATACCTTGATCAATGCTCATATTAAATATTTCAGTTAAATGTGAAGCAACTTCGTTTATTACTGTTTTTATTACTCTAACTGACATACCCCAGATATCCTCAGTGCCCTTTAGATTGAGAGCGTTGAATGTTTTTATTATACAGGAGCAGCTGATATGGTGAAAATGAAAGTCATAAACGCATGGACTTACAGTATTTTTTAATAATGTTTCTGCTAGACTAGGTGACGAGTTTAACCTTTCCGTAGCTTTGAGAGGTATTGTGGAAAAGAAATTATCAAAAGTTTGAGCAACAAGTTCATTTTTATCAATAACGACGCCATTTTCTGCTTTTACCTCATATTCTAACTGTCGCGACTTAGTGTTACCTGTTTCCGTATTTATTATATTCCAGGTAGCTTTTATTTTATTTTTAGAAGACTTTTTATTATATTTTTTAAATGAAGTGCCTTTGCAGCCTTACATACTTTCTTGAATATCTTTGAATAGTTTTTAACATATTCGTCGAATATAGGATCACGCAAATAGGACCTAATATCATATAGTTGATACATATTTTTCCTACTTATATAAATACCTAACGTTGACCATTCAGCATACTTAGAATTATGGACTTTAAATTTCTTTACTGTAAAATTTTTATCAAAATGCGTTTTTATTATATTGAAAAAACGACTATATGATATATTTGGATCAATATTGTCAAATTTTAAAAACTGTAAACTTTCATTTAATTTGATTTTAAATTTCTGTAATTTAAATGCTGTTGTTGGTCTGTAGAACTTATATATAATCTCGTTTTTTTCATTACATGCGAATGTTGCTATTTGTCCGCAATGGTCTGACGGCAATGTATTTATTATAGATTTATTTAAAATACTAAAATTACAATATATATTATCAATACATGTTGCTGTAGTGGACGTAATCCTTGTAGGTTCAAAGAAAATATGATCAAGATCAAAACTTTTAAAAAGGTTTCTAATTTTATTACTTATAGGACTATCAACAAGAAGATCTATATTGAAATCCCCACATACCAAAATAAATTTGTTACTTTTGAATGCTAACTTCAGTACATCTTCCATGGTAGACTCAAATTTTTCATAGTCTGAGTTAGGAGGCCTATACACACATATAATTATGTGTTTCTCTAGTTCTGCACATGATAATTCTATAATGCATTCATTTGAAAGTGCTACAATATCTTTACGTTCTTTCCCTTTAATGTTATTTTTTAATAAAATAATTGAACCACCTCTAATTGAAATTTGCCGAGTAAATGTACTCAATATTTCATAATTTGGTAACTGAAATACCATATTGGACTGTTTTAACCAATGTTCTGTGAGGCATACAATGTCAATATTAAATTTACTTATAAATAATTCTATCTCTAATTCTTTGCCAAGAAAGCCTTGAATATTTTGATGTACTAAATTTAGTTGTGATGGCTTTCTCTTTGTCTGTAACTTAAGTTTAAAGATTCATGCACAGAAACATTAGTAAAACTACTAAAAACGGTGCAGTCAGGATAAGTACCCGTTATACTACTTATAACAGGATTATGTATATTATAAGCTAACAAAGTAGCTATATGTCTTTTATCAAAATATGACAAATACAGAGTATTTTTAGTCAATGTAAATTTTTTTACAAATTTATTTGTATCAAAACAATGAATGTTGTCATTATAACAGCTCAAGTTATATATATGACTGTTAAGTTTAAAGATATAATTATTTCTATTATTTGATAATGATTTTGAGTATGGAAATGTACATATTACAAATTTTTTAATTTTCATATTTAAGACAGATTCAAATAAGTTCATCAACTCATTTTGAGTGATACCTAAACTATTTCCAATGAATAACACAATAGTTGTGTATTCAGTATAACTATTTTGATTTTTTAACATTTTCTCAACTATATAATTAAATGGGGCATTCGGCATACAATTGTTTTGGATATGTTCGCTCAAACAGTTATTCATGAGTGATCCTCGATTTATTCCTATACTATCTGAATATATTACAGTGTTATTCTCACATGTGTGGTGACTACTAACAACATTGGGTAGTATATTTGTTTGTTCCGGAGTGACAATGGATGTTGATGTATGTGATGTGTAATTGCCCGACAAAGTGTTGCAGTCTGCATGTTGCTGTGACAGTTGTTCTGATGTTCCTCTTTCACTTTTTGAGTTAAATTCAAGCAATTCCTTCATCACAACATTATGTTTTGATATTTGAAACTGAGCATGTGAGTACTTGTCAGTAATAGCATCCAATGATGTTTCCAGTTCTTTTATATGCAATAATAACCTTGTAGTATTTGTATCAAACTGTAATTTATGGGTCCAGAACTGATTTTCATAATATTCTAATTGTTTTTCAAAATTAAATTCTTTTTCTTTTACTAATTTTGATAAGGCAATTTGATTAATTTTGAAAGATTTTCTTAATCTTTTAATTTGTCTACTTATTTTTCTGTAGTTCTTACTATTGTAATTAGTTAGAGGGTACTTTACTCGCTTCTGTTGTACAAAAGGCTTCTGTGTGTCGGAGATAGAGTGGACAGGGTCAGGCTCATCACATACACTTTGTTCGATCAACTCGGCATATAATGTCATAGTCTTTTCAGCTTCTTGGTCTCCCATTTTTGTGGTCAATGTGTTAATTTTATTATATGCTTCGGACAATTCATATTCTAATTCATGGATGCGGTTGAGTGCACAGTCATGAGCATTCCGGCACTGGTCAAAGGAGTCGACAAGAAACTGCAGTTGATCCCGTTCTTTTTGTAAATTTTGAAATTTACAGTCTAATTCAGCCAAGTTTTTCTTCAATATAGTATTTTTATGTACTATATTTGATATTTCTACCTCTCCCTCATCCCGTTCCTGAATTAATTTGTCACATAGTTCCTTCTTGTCTTTTAACTCCTGTAAAGCCTTCTTCAATTTCACATCCAAGTCCTTACTGCGAGTGACCATTTTTACTGGAAACATAGTAAGGATAAAACAGATGAGTATTGAAAATATACAATTTAGTAAGGCTGATTAGGGAGTTAAAATATAAAGATTACCTGACAATTTAATAATTTATAAAGCAATTTTGTAGTTGTGTACTATTTTATATTTATGTATTAATTATTAATTAAGAAAATATACTAGAAATTGTCAGGGACTACAGTAAAGACAAAATAAACGAATTGTTAGTACTATTATGTAGGTAGTTCGGAGTGTATTTTGTATGTCGCAATTATTGTTAAATATTTCCAATATTTACTTCTAATATTACTTTAGGAACACAAGGAGTAAAAAAATAGTTAAATCTAGATAGTTATTTTCCTATAAATAAAACAAAATTCAAGGAATTTGTATATAACAAACGATCTATAGCATGTGATGAGTTGATGACAATCTAATTATTTAGATTAGCAAGAAAGTATTTAAGTATTAAGAGGTAATTTATTGATTAAATCAGATGATGTATCAGCTGTTTGTTTTGACACAGATAATATTGATTTCGAAATTGAAGAACGTGACAATATTGAACGTGATATTATAATTGGCATCGCAACTGCTAAAACTTTAGTTGAGGCTCATACTGATAATGCTAAAGATCAGTCTCAGTGCTTTCACGATTATCAAGAAACAAGCTTTAAGCTCCCTCAAATCCAAATTTCTAAGTACGACGGTTCTTATTTGCGGTGGCTAGAATTTCGTGATTCCTATGAAAGCTTAATTCATAACAATAGCCGTATCTCACCCATTCATAAGTTTCATTATCTTACATCATATTTAGAGGGAGATGCAGCTAGAATTATTTCTAATCTCGAAGTGTCATCTGCTAATTATTCTGAGGCATGGAAAATTATTTGCGATAGGTATAATAACAAAAGATCATTAATTAATCATCATCTTAAATCATTATTTAGTATACAACCACTCGGTCGCGAATCTGACAGATCGCTGAGATTCTTAGTGGATCATGTAACTAAAAACTTGCGTGCGTTGGCCTGCTTAGACCAACCGACAGATCACTGGGATATATTATTGATCTATATGTTGTCTACTAAATTGGACAATATAACATTAATTAAATGGGAGGAACATAGAAATACTCTCGACGATGTTCCCACTTTAAAGGAATTTTATAAATTTCTAAATGATCGTGCCAATGTCTTGGAGTCTTTGACTCATAATAAAAATGATAATAACTTTCATAAAAATATACCCACAAATTCTCGTCATTCTATACCTATTAATAATACAAATAAAATAAATTCTCCAAGCTCACATCATAATCGTACTTCATATACAAAGTCTTTTACTAGTATTAATCAAAATAGTAATAAATACCTATGTATCATATGTAATGAAAATCATAAAATATATGATTGTTCCGTATTCAAATCTAAGAGCATACAAGATAGATTAACGGAAGTGTCCACATATAAGTTATGTCCAAATTGTTTAAGACAAGGCCATCCATTAAGTGATTGTCGTATGGGACCTTGCAGAATATGTAAGCAAAGGCATAATAGTTTACTTCATAATCCTCTAAAAGAGATTAAAAGTAACGCCGCTGTGAGAGATAATGATACAGTAGTTAACTTTCATAATCAAACACCAAATCAAGTTATACTCTCTACAGCATTAGTGGAAGTTTGTAATCCATCTACAAACCAATCAGAGAAAATTCGTGTGCTTTTGGATTGCGGAAGTCAGTCTTCATTTATTAGTAAATCTCTAAAGGAAAAATTATCTCTAAATTCAAATCATATAGATAGTATAAGAGTTATTGGCATAGGTAACAACTGTACAAATAATATTATAGAAACATGTACAACGCAACTAAAATCATTAAACAGTTCTTATCAACTAAATTTATCGTGCTTAGTCTTAGACAAAATAACAAGTGAGATTCCTAAAGCTCCTATAAATATACAAAATATTAACTTACCTGAAAACTTGCCTCTGGCCGATCCTGTATTTCACAAACCTGCCTGTATCGATGTTCTGCTAGGAGCTGATGTCTTTTGGGAAATAATAGGTAATGAAACTCGGTGTATCCGTGAAAGGGGTCCTAAATTGATAAATTCAAAATTTGGCTGGATAATATCTGGTCCCATTCCTTCTAAAAATAAAAAATATAACAAAATATATTGCAATCATGCTTTAACTAAATCATCACACAATGATATAGATGATATCATTCCTAAATTCTGGGAAATCGAAGAGCTTCCTAAAAGGCAAATTCTCAGTAAAAACGAAAAACTATGCGAAAAACATTTCGTATCAAACACGACTCGTCTAAATACAGGTAGATTTTGCGTCAGGTTACCTTTACATGACACTCCCGATTGTCTTGGAGATTCCTATAATCTTGCTAAAAGGAGACTACTAAATTTAGAAAGAAGATTTAGACGAAATCCATCTCTAAAAATCGATTACGCAAAATTTATCAATGAGTATACAGAGTTAGGTCATTTATCAAATTTAAATTTTGTAAAATCACTTAATTCATACTATTTATGTCACCATGCAGTCATGAAGGAAAGTAGCGAGTCCACAAAGCTCCGTGTTGTTTTTGACGGTTCTGCTTCCACATCATCCGGATATGCTCTCAACGATATTTTGATGGTGGGTCCAAATATGCAGGATTATCTCCTCTCCATATTAATTAGAAGCAGACAATATAAATATCTTTTATGTGGCGACATAGAGAAGATGTATCGCCAAGTTGAAGTAAACGAAAATGATCGGGCGCTGCAACTAATATTATGGAGAGGAGATGAGTCTGAACCCATACAAACATTGAGTCTTAATACTGTCACTTACGGGACTGCATGTGCCAGTTATTTAAGCACTCGATGTATTTGGCAAATCGGTGAGGAGCAGAATGATGAACTTATCAAAACCATTATAAAAAAGGACTTTTATATCGACGATCTCATCACAGGTTGTGACGATGAAGAGCAATTACGCTACATAAAACATTCAGTAACAAAGGCATTAAGTAATGGTTGTTTTAATTTAAGAAAATTTAAAAGCAATTCTAAAATTATATTTGAAAATAATTCATCTAATTCACAAGATAATTTGACAATTAGTGAATCAACTAGCACCCTCGGGCTTGGCTGGAATCCTTCTAGTGATAGTCTAAATTTTCCACTAAAAAATATACCTAAATGTAACATGGTGACTAAAAGAAATATTTTATCAATTTCATTCCAAATATTTGATCCTCTTGGACTTTTAAGCCCTTGTATCATACAACCAAAAATTATTATGCAAAATTTATGGAAAGAAAAGATTCAATGGGATCAACCTGTACCACAAACTATCAGAGAGAGCTGGCAAAAATATTGTGACAATATACAGTATCTCAAAGAATTTCAAGTACCAAGATTAGTTCTATGCAATAATCCAATCGAAATAGAACTACACTCATTTAGTGATGCTTCTCAGGCAGCATACGGTGCATGTATTTACATGCGATCCATAGACGCTAATAATAGGGTATCTGTTAAATTATTATGTTCCAAATCTAAAGTATCACCAATAAAACCAATAACTATGCCACGCTTAGAGCTTTGTGCTGCTCTTTTAGCGGCTAGGCTTAGTGGAACGGTTATAGAATCCCTACGATACAAACCAAATAATGTAATCCACTTGTGTGACTCCAGTATAGTAATTTCTTGATTAATAGTGATGTTACCAAGTTAAAAACTTTTGTTGCTAATCGCATAAACGAAATTCAGGAAAAAACTGTAGCATCATCGTGGCGTTATGTTCCGACTGATTCAAATCCGGCTGATTTGATATCCAGAGGCGTTGATGCAGGCAGGCTGGTGTCTATGAAGCTGTGGTGGTCTGGTCCGCAATTTTTATCTGAAAATAAAACAAAATGGCCCAAATTAAAAAATAATAAAATAGTTGTAAACTTACCTGAAGTGAAGTCGAATCCTGTAGTTGTTGCTGCCGCTAAAGAAATAAATATTTTTTTTAAGGACAATGAAGATTCTTTACGTCATTTTGCCAATCAAGAGCAAATTCAATTTAAATTCACACCACCTTATTCTCCTCACTTTGGCGGGCTCTGGGAAGCCGGCGTAAAGAATTCTAAATATTACATAAGACGCGTGATCGGAAATAGTCACCTAACTTTCGAAGAGATTTTAACTTTATTTTCTCAAGTAGAGGCGATTTTGAACAGCCGTCCCCTATATCCTCTATCGTCCTCTCCCGATGATTTCCTTTGTCTCACTCCAGGGCACTTTCTCATTGGAAGACCGTTGCGTGCACTGCCTTCCCCCAATCTACAAGACTACAAAGAAAACAATTTGCAAAGATACCAAAGAATTGAGAAATTACGTCAGCATTTTTGGAACAGATGGCAGAAAGAATATATATCGGAGCTGCAGCAAAGAACAAAATGGAAAACTAATACTGCAAAATTGAAAATTGGAGACTTAGTCGTTATTCAAGAAGATTACTTACCTCCTTTGTGTTGGAAACTGGGACGAGTATTACGTTTATTCCCTGGACCAGACGGCATTTCGCGTGTAGCTGATGTCAAAACTGCAGGAGGATGTCTACGACGCCCTCTAGTTCGATTTTGTCCTCTACCAAATGAAGAGGATTTTAAATATTGAAAGAAGCCTTTCAAGGTGGCGGGAAGATGTTCCGGCACTCCTTCAACACTCTTGAACGCAATCTATTTTAACTGCAAAAAGTTGCTATTTAAATGTTCACAGGCGTATTGGATTTGTTTTCGATGTACCTGCGTTATTTTGTATTCTCTCACTTTTTCTTCGTCTACAAAAATCATTTGGTCTCCTCAAAATTGTTAAAAATAAGTATTAAAATTCAATATTAAAAGTAAATTTGGGTTTCATTTGAAATTCCGATGTGTTAGCGAAGACATATATATATACTAACATCATATTCTAGCAATTAAAGGATAGAAGGAAATATATAGGTGAATATGTATTGTTATATATAACGAATTATCTATGTGTAGCCATTTATATTGTGATTATTGAATTGTATATCATCTCTCAGCGCCGTGAATTGACTCAACATTGCATAGTATTGCTTGTCTTCCGGGGGGTGTCCTCTTTCATCTTCAGTGGAAACTTACTATTTATATAACTATAACCCTAACAACAATAACACACTATAAAAACCAGATTAACAATGGACGACATACTAAAAGCAATTAAAAATGTTGGAGAACAGTTGAACAAAACCGATACCAAATTATCATTAAAAATCGATAATTTGAACGAAAAATTAATCGAGTACAAGACTGAGTTAGACGATCTGAAAAGAAAAAAATGAAAACCAAGAAACACGAATAGATCAATTAGAGAGAGATATAAGGCTTCGAAATCTTGTTTTCTTTGGTATTGAAGAAAAAGAAAGATCATATACGGAACTAGAGGATACTATACTAAATGTTATAAATGATGATATGAACATAATTTGTACGAGAGATGAAGTTCAATATGTAAGACGCATTGGTAAAAAAGGAGAAAATAAAATTAGACCAATTAACATTACCTTAACCACATTGGGAAAAAAGATTCAAATATTAAAAAATAAATCTAAACTGGTCAGTACAACTATATACGTAAAGGAAGATTTTCCGAAAAAATTTTAAATGAGAGAAAAAGATTACAGGAAGATTTGAGATGTGAATTAGAAAAAGGAAATAAAGCTATTATTAAATATAATAAATTGATTATCCTACCTAATAAAGACAACACTCATGACAGGGTATCGACTCAAAATCAAAGCAAAAAGCGAACATTAGATCCATCAGCTTATGCTACTAGCTATAATAAAAGTACAGAAGTAATGATACATAGAATGGCTAAAAAACATAAAGCAACAAATGTAAATAGAAATATCACTCAATATATATCGTGTCAAAGCAGAAAAAGACAACAAGCTACAGATTCACAGGACTCTGACAGGGATATAGAAACAGCAACAAGCAGCGCCTCCTCCAACCGAAACACAAAAATACACTTATAAAAACAAAAATACTATACGCTTTCCCAATACGGCTGGTCCCCGTGGGAATAGTAGACCAAAACCTTCCAACCTTAAGAAAAGTAACAATTTTGAAAATAATAGTAGTAATGATAATGTAACTGATTATGATCTTAAACATAAAAATACAGAACAGAATATAATTAAAAATAGAAATATAAATAGAAAAGATATATGTTTTAATATATGTACATATAATGTAAGATCTTTAGTCACTGAAGTAAGACAATTAGAATTTGATCACATTTTGGATAAATTTAAATGGGACATAATTGGTCTAGCAGAAGTTAAAAAAGATGGAAAGAACATAATTGAAAACGAAAAATATATATTTACGTATAGTGGAGAAAAAAGTGGCAAAAATAGCGTAGGTTTTATTATTAAAAACGATCTAAAAGCTAATATTTTGGATATTTTACATATTTCTGACAGGATAATACGTTTAGATATCATACAAATATAAACATACAAATATTGTCTATATGCAAAAATATACTAAATCAGTTTATATATTGTCCAAAATACTATTTTTAATGCGGATGAAAAAACTATGATAGCCACCGTTCAACGATCTCCGAATGACTACGTGCGCGACAGCCCGAGTCTCGCCGATCGGGCTCGAGCGAAACATCTCTGTCCTTTTCAGATTCCTTGCCAAGGAAAGAGATAGATGTGGAGAGGACGTAAGGAAAGGAAAATAGGTATACAGGCGCAAACATGCTCACTAATAAGAAAATTAATATTATACAATGCTATGCTCCTACTGAGCGGTCCAAGGATGAGGAGATGGAATATTTTTACCAAAACTTACGAGAAGCTTTAGAGTATACTGGCAAAGATGTAATAGTAATGGGGGATTTTAACGCAAAAATAGGAGCTAGAAAGAAGGATGAGCAAAATGTCATGGGCATTTGGAACTTTGGTAAAAGAAACGGAAGGGGGCAGACACTTGTAGATTTTTGCATCGAGAACGGCATGTCCATTATGAACAGTTACTTCAAAAAGAATATAAAAATGCGATGGACTTGGATATCTCCTGATTGTAAGACACGAAATGAAATAGATTTCATAATGGTTAAAAATAAGAAACTAATACAAGATATACAAGTTATAGATACGACGTTTCCTACTGACCATAGATTTGTAAGAGCTAAACTTATAGTAACTAAAAATAAAATGTCCCGAAAGCATATTAGAAGTAAAACACGTGAATATAATAGTAAGGAACAAGAATATCTAAAAAATATATTTACATTAGATATGAAATCTTATAGATTTGAAAACATACAAGAATCTTATCATAATCTAATAAATAAAATAAAATGTTCAAGTCATATACTATCTACTCAGAGAAATAAGAACAAAATAATAATACTAAATTCATATATTAATAAACTAATAACGGAAAGAAATACATTAAAGAACAAAAGAAACAAAAACAGAACAGAAAAACAAAAATTAACAGCATTGTATAAACTAATAAAAAAACAATTAAAACTACGCATAAAGAAAAATAGATATCAAGTAATTAAAGAAGAATTAAATAAAAGCGCTTCAATAAAAAGAGCATATAGAAGATTAAACAAACAAAAAATATGGGTTACAGGACTTAAACAACAAAATAATATTAAAACAAATAGAGAAGAATTGGTGAAAATAGCTTCAGATTTTTATAGTACACTATATCAAGATGCTAAACAACAACAAACAAAGTTGATTACAATGAGCAGTCAAAACCAAAAAACTATTCTACCGTTTTTGGAAACAGAAATAAGATGGGTAATTAAACGGTTAAAGCCATTGAAAAGCCCTGGAAACGATGGAATAACAAATGAATTAATTAAAGCATTAATTGACCCTCTCACGCCATACTTAACTGAACTATTTAATGAAATTTTACTATCAAATGAAATTCCAAAGGATTGGTACACATCCATCATAACTTTACTTTATAAAAAAGGAGATTCAGCTAATATAGAAAAATTATAGACCGATTAACTTACAACAAGTAATTTACAAAATTTTCACAACTTTGTTGCTAAACAGAATAACAAAGTCATTGGAAAGAAACCAACCAAGGGAACAAGCTGGATTTAGAGCTGGTTATTCCACAACAGATCATATTTTTATATTGACTCAACTAATAGAAAAATACGCGGAATATGGAAAAGATTTATATGTTGTATTCGTGGATTATGCAAAAGCTTTCGATTCAATTTTACATGAACCGCTTTGGTAAGCATTGCAAGAACAAGAAATAGATGAAAAGTGTTGCAGGTAAATGATACGATGTTGTTGGTCGAGACGATGTATATTACAGATGATAATAAACTGACAATGTGTACACAGAAATAATGATCTTATATACTAAATAACAATAGGAAAATGTAAGGTGGGGTGACACAGTTTAGACACAGCAGTGCTTAGTAGACAATATTGAATTTGTCTTACTAGACATTATTAAATGCACTTATTATTTTGATGTATCTAGGTGACTGTGTCCCATAGATATTCCCCCCTTGAGAGAAAAAATATATATATATTACACACAAAAAAAAATTATAAAAGTTAACTGTAAAATTTAAGACGTTATCCACTTTAGTAACAATAAAAATTCATTATACCCAAATAACGACGTAAATCTTCGACTGTCGTGGGTTTAGGGTACTCGTCGATTGCTTGCCATTTTTCTTGCGTTGGTTTCATCCCTTGGCTCGTTATATGATAACCAAGAAAATCTAACTCATTTGTGAAGAACTCGCATTTACTCATATTAATTGTTTGCGGCGAATAATTTGATTTCGCTAGCGCTCTTTTTGGTCTGTGCTTGTTTTTTATTCACCGAGATTTTTGCTCCGGTGTCCACCAAAATTCTATAGCCACTGTTAAAGTCGGTTATAGCTAGGCGGTTAGACGGATGAACAGCACAGCGTTCCGTCTTGTTCTGCGTCGAATCTAGTTTTCCGACGGTTTTGTTTTTGTATGCCATTTGTATGCCTTTTCTTTATATTTGCGATGATATAATATAAATAATAGTCATTTTTCTGACTATGCAATGACCGTAGGTGCGAATTTGACCTAGATCGGCAGTTGCTGCGTCTGTTTGTGTGTGGCGAGTGCTTTTAGCGTATATCAGCAATTTCTGATCGCAGTGTCGCAATCAGTGACGACAGGTGTGCAATGACGTCGGCGGTGACTGTTGGCTGTACTTTTGTAGACAGCATTTTTGCTTTATTTTTCCAGTTTCAATTTTTCGTCCAGAGATTATATCCAGCAGGCAGTTGTGTTTACTGGGGGTCAGTAGCACGGCAGGATCCTTGTTGTGCAGTATTGCCAACGACTTTTATGCCTCTTGAATTTCCGAGCCGGTGAGACCCGCTTCTGGGAAGCCGGTGGAAATGTGCAATCGTTGGTGGTGCGCAGGATGCCGTCAGACAGAGATCTCTTGTTTGATCTCGTCGTTTTCCCAGGTATCGTCTCGACCACGTCGGCCAGATCACGTCGGGGTCACCACTGTTGCGGGTAAATGATACGATGTTGTTGGTCGAGACGATGTATATTACAGATGATAATAAACTGACAATGTGTACACAGAAATAATGATCTTATATACTAAATAACAATAGGAAAATGTAAGGTGGGGTGACACAGTTTAGACACAGCAGTGCTTAGTAGACAATATTGAATTTGTCTTACTAGACATTATTAAATGCAATTATTATTTTGATGTATCTAGGTGACTGTGTCCCATAAAAAGTATATAGAAATACTGAAAACAATATATAAAAACTGTACAGCTGTAGTAAAACTAGAACGTGAAGGAAAACCATTCGACATAAAAAGAGGAGTACGTCAGGGAGATCATATTTCTCGTAAACTTTTCATTGCATTACTAGAATATATATTTAAAGAACTGAATTGGGATAATTTGGGAGTTAAAATTAACGGAGAGTACTTGAATCATTTGCGTTTTGCCGATGATATTGTATTAATTTCTGAAAAGCATAAAGATGTCGAACCCATGCTCACGACGCTAGATAAAGAAAGCCAGAAATGTGGTTTGAAAATGAACTTTTCAAAGACGTTTGCAATGACAAATAGCGAAAAAATTCCTATAATTATTGAGACACAAAGTATTGATTATGTCGATGAATATACATACTTAGGAATTAACATGTCTTTTGCAACACCGCTCAACACAAAAGTACAATGCAGAATAAAAAAAGCTTGGTGTAAATACTGGTCTTTGAAAGAAATTTTTAAATCAACGTTACCTATTAGGCTAAAAAAGAAAGCAATGGACACAGTAATTCTCCCGACATTGTTGTATGGATGTCAAAGTTGGGCACTAACAAAGGATATCATAAATAAGATTCAAGTGTTTCAACGAGCTGCAGAGAGAAGCATGATAGGACTGAAACTTATAGATAGAAAAAGAAATAAAGATATACGAAAAATTACAAATATCATTGATGCTGCGGAGCTGACCTGTAGATTGAAATGGAGGTGGGCAGGCCACTTGGCAAGGACAACGGATGGGAGATGGAGCGAAAAAATGTTATATTGGTACCCACGAAACACAACAAGACCACGCGGAAGACCTAAAAAGCGCTGGAGCGATGACATCATTGACGTAGCGGGGCCCACTTGGACGAGACTGGCTAAAGACAGAGAAAAGTGGAAAAGGTTGGAAGAGGCCTATATCCTTAAATGGATACCTAAATAAAAAAATATAATATAAAAGAAATTAAATGTTTATTGTTATTGCATGCTAATAATAATATATTGAATGTAGATAAAATAATATAATAAAAATAATAATATAATATAATAAATAACAAATAGAATATGTAAAAAGATCAATAACATGATATGTTTATAAATAATTAATAAGTGCATGTAATATTCTTGTCATTTTAGGAAATAGAAGGTTTTTTTATTTTTATTTTTATTTATTATACTTTATTAATTTTGTGTTAATGCTTTTTAAATAAACACAAACACATTATTTCTGTATAACCTACAAAAATGGGTAAATAATTTAATTTCGGATAGTGCCACACCACAACATTATTTAAAAAAAATGCAAATAATAAATTGTGATTGTAATAATGTTTTTTTTTTAATAAGTTCGTCAGAACAGAGATACAACATTGACATTTATTATTATTTGACATTGGACATTGACTTTAATTTTTATAATTTATATTGTAAAACTTAAATTGGGCTAAAAAAGGACTTGTATCCAGAGCCGTAAAACAAATTAATAAAAAAAATGCCAAATTTGTCTCGCAATCGGCCAATTTCAGGTTTAAAGAAAAAAGACATACACACGATATACTATATTTTATCATAAAAGTGTCAAAAAAAATATTTTCGCTAAACGTCAACGTCATGTTTCCGGCAAGATCTTTCGTTTATATTATGTTATCTGTGGTTTTTTCTTTGTGATGGATACCTTATTGGCGCAAACACACGCGATGTGTTGATTGGTTAGCTAGTGAAATAGAAAGATGGTGACTGCAGTTTGTTTGTAAGTATCATTATAATTTAACAAAATACTCCATAATCCGAATTTTTCGGATATATGTTGTCTATTCGAAATATTTTATTATGTTTTGTTATTCACATAAGGTTTCGTTCGAGTCTACTGTACCCCTTGACGAAATTATTAATATAGAATATAAGTGTGCGATGTATTCAACCGCATAAAGATTTCCATTTTCAACCCCTTACAACCCTTTTTTCGCATTAAAAAGTAGCCTATGTCCTTCCTCGGCGTCTAGACTATCTGCGTACCAAATTTCATTTAAATCGGTTCAGTAGTTTTGGCGTGAAAGCGAGACAGACAGACAGACAGAGTTACTTTCGCATTTATAATATTAGTAAGGAAGTAAGGATTTATTGATACTTTTCTAATAGGTACTTTCAAAGTATATTTCTGAACGAACCCAACACATCAATCAAGTATCATTATTTAACTGACATGTTAAATCCAAATCATTATTTTTCGGTTTTTAAAATGTAAATTTTCCTCACAATTTTTCCATATTTTCTCACCGTTTAAACTTTTGATTTTCAATGTCAGTTAAAACCTAAAAATTTGTTTGATTTCCTTAGTCATAGGGCGGACATGTTAGAAACGTTTATAGTATCGAACAAATCGATGCACAATAATATTAAAAAACACACACATTAATCAGTCGCAAAATGTACACTGTAACGTTTCTTCAATGTCCACAAACAAACCGCAACAAAATACAAATACACACTACAAATCCTGCCCTATATGTCATTCCAAACACCTATCATTCCCTGAGTAGGTACTTATATTTCAGTCCACCATAGCGGGGGCAGTATGTTCGGGTAAGGAGTTATTGCTCGAGGCCCATAAAGGTCGTCGGATGACCAGAATTGGAATCCAGTAACCGTAAGAACGTTCTATTTCCAAGTAATAAAAAAAAACAACTTTGTTACAGACACAGATTTTATTTCGTCTTTATTAGAGAAACAAACACAACGTTTACAAGAGAATAGAGTAATATTAAACTTAATGATACAAAAAGGTGTTTAAACAGTTACGTTATATAAGAAATATCTAAATTAAAACATTTCTCTTCGTAAAAACAACCTGATATTATAAATTTACTTTAAATAGATATGTTGGTACAACAATGGAAAATGTTAAAGCGGTGTTCATTCACCTTTTAAGCATTTATGACATTTTAGGAAACAAAATCCTATATTTTGTAAACAAATTATGTATCATATGCTTTCTGTTTTCAGGTTTTTATAGGTATATTAGTAAACAATATCCTTTAACATAAATATGCCAATATCAATTAAGATAAATTAAAAACTAAAAGATAATGACAATTTAATTTTTTATCTTATAAATATCGACTACTTTATATTAATATTCAATACTGATTCTCAAACTATGACATATTATCATATGAGTAATCAGATCTACACTTTTACATACATTGTTATCAGTTTTTATGGCTACGATCAGCCAGACCTAGGATTCGAACCTATTTCAACTCCAGACATTATAACATGGTGCGGTTGATAAGTGTACTAATAATAAAAATAACGATAAACTATATTCATCAGAAGAATTGGTTGCAGGTAAATTATACAATAAACTCTTATTGTACAATTTTCCATTCCTTCCATTGTTATAAATGTGAATGTGTCTCATTATCTCTCTCTGTAACTGAATTATAACTAAATTTGCCTTTTGTTCTCATCCCATATGTAATATATGTATGTATATAATATGTATTAGTGTGTAAGTTTATTTATCTATATGTGTATTAAAAATATATTGTCTACTTTGCGCCCTCTACCTTCTCTATGTAAATAGTATCTGTCAATACAAGGTTGTTTGTAAGAAATTACTGTTAGCGGTAAGACCGCCTTTAGTATATAACTTTTTTATTGTTCTTTGTTTGTCTGTGCGCAATAAAGAGTTATTATTATTAATGTGAAATTAAGTTATAATTAAATTTGTGTAATTATTTAAGAATATTTTCCTAATAGTAGAAAAAGTAATATTCGTTAAAGTAAATTGTAAACTTCTTAACATTTAGAATACTATTACATATAACCATGGAATGTAGAAACGAATTTAAGTGTAACAAATCAAAATACAGTTTTTGTGCAGTTCAGAAAAGTTGTAAAATGTCAACTGTCACCCGAACCATACTAAGACGCATGATGTCTAAAACAGTCGATCCACGATACCAGTTAACTCGATAGGTTGGGCCGATATATTGTGTAGAGATAGTGTCCTTTATGTTTAAAGTAACATTTTGACGTGCCAACAAATCAGTCCGACTAAAAGTTCCAAATGGGACCTTGAATAAACGTTTTAAATAGGCCGGATCCCAAATCTTTAATGTACTATACCTAATGAAATACTATATACCATCGGTACATTCGTATATAGGGTTAGTCGTAAAGTATATATCAATCTAAAGTCATTGGTGGGATGGAGTAATAATACGTCGTTCTTCTAATTTTTCTGGATAGTAATAAATTCCTCGTAAATTCGCCATTATCGGCTAATTTATCTGAATCCATCCTCATCCTATCATCCTCCACAGGTACCCCACCATACATAAGAATAGGCTGATGAATAATAGGTGTAATTGGTGGGATGCAGTAAGTAATAAGGACATTGGTAACAATATGTCGTTCACCTAGTTCTTCTGAATCATGTTAAATTCGTCGTGAATTCGCCATGATCGGCTAATTGATCTGAATCCATACTCATCCTATCATCCCGCACAGGTGGGGTATACCATAAGAATTTATGTGTGAAGAATAAGTCTAATGGCCTGAATTCATAAAAAAACAGTAAGCTATTGATACTTTAGATAGCTGAACAAACGTTCTCAAAGAAGCAAAGTAGCAAACTGAAAATGTAAATCTGTATTAGGCGATCACTCAGTTTAGTATAAAATGTTCAAAATTTATTTTCTTTCTTTCACTTTGGTTTTTTGATCATATTTTACTGTTTTATGAATATTCTTAATGACTTTTGACTTGGTACAGCCTTTACGAGTAACTCTTTACTAGCACTAAATATTACCTACATTAAAATAAGAGAAAGGCTTGGGAAAGGTAACCGTAAAATAATTAATCGAAACACAAATTTTGATATACAACAGATGAGGTGAAACATAATTATATCATACAGATACATTTGATACCTACTATATTTATGATGTATGTATAATGTATAAATAAATATTTGTATACATACGAAACTATTCATCCAATTTTTATGAATAATAATTCGTGGGTTAATTTGATACTGCGTTCAACGACGAAAGAATAAAATAAAATAAAGAAGAAAGAAAATCATTTTATGTAAAATCATTATTTGTAGGTATATGTATCTTACATTACCAGTTTATTGATTTTATTCCGCATAGACGACTCGACTATAAAATTAAACATAGACGTAGTTTTTAGGAGAGAGTGAAACTACTATTTATCTGAGCAATCAATGTTTTCCATGTAACGGGAACGAAGACGTGGGCAGAAGTTAGTTTATAATAAAAAAAAAACATTTAAAAACGTTTCTCTTACATAATCTACACCTATATACTTAAAAAAACTCCATAATATGACTATATTGCATGTAAGAGACAGCCATCTTATGGAGATTTCATTTCCTTAATTATACGTTATTCACTATATTATATTATATTATATATAATATAATTATATAATCTGCAATAAAATGTATCAATTAAATATCTAACTAAAATTATAATATATATTGGATAGTACATACAATTTATATTACTAGAACTATCTATGAATCTTAAGTTAATATTTGGAACATTTGTCGTTTGTATTTACAAATACTAATAGTACTAAAATTAATCATCTTATTTAACTAGGCATATTTGCTGTCGCGTATATATACACATACAATCTACATAAAATCTAGTACTATCTAGTAGGGCATTATGATGCTCAATCGTAATGCATTGTTACTAGCATTAAAATATATGAATTTTAAGTATCAACATTAGAAAAATTGTATTAGCGCTAATATTTACCACTTGTATGTATTTTAGAGAAACTGCTCAGTCCAGTATGACTAGCGCTAATGTTTATTATAGTATAGACAAAATAGTGTTAAAAAAACAATTATTGCAGCAATGGTAATAATATTTCACAAAGTATTGTTTTCTAAACAATACTTTAACTTTAAGATTGAAATATACTAAATATTTATATTTATTTATATTATATTATATATATATATATATATATAAATATCCCCTTGGGCACTTTGTGGCTCAGACGTGCCGTATAGGTAGTTTTTTGTTGATCCTTTTTCACTTGTTGATCCGGAGGCCTTTTGTTGATCTAATGCCAGATGACCATATGTAAATGTTGCTCCGTTTTGAGCCACAACTGTCACGACGAGTAATAATAATAATTAAGCGATTTATACACGATTTTATACAAATCCACCTTTTTGGCATACGAGCAGTTCTTGATCCAATTCAAACGGGCCAATCAGGGTGCAGCATTTGCCAAGGGCTTCCTCATTGGCACGTTTGGGCTACTACATTATGGCTACAGTAACTTAATAATGTCTAGCTAGTATTTCAAGAATAATAGTCTATCTAATCTAAATATTTATAGAAATCAGTCTGGAGTAACGTGACTCCAGATCAAACCTCAATACTTGTTATTTTTTGGACGGGAATCTTTTCTTTTGTAACAACGTTACTGAGCGAATGAAGAGAAGACGTAACGGCGGATCCAGGGGGTAGCGTCATGGAGGTCTTGGGAGTCATGGGGGGTCATAACTCTCCTCCCCATTAGGATTTAGGTAGACTACTAATTGAACTAAAAAATAATGAAACAGCTAAAGTTTTTGCACGATCGGAGTGTTGGTGCAGTGGTATTAATTATAATTAAACATTGTTACTTAAAATATGACAGTTAAAGTACTATAACACTAAAAGCAAAATAAGTATTTTCAAAATACCTTTACAAAACAAATTACTTTTTGAGTTTTTGTCCAAACCTCAGATATTTTATTTATTTTAGGTATATCAATCATTACATAGTATAGTATAGTATAGTATAAAACAAAGTCGCTGTCGCATCTAACAAGTACATAAATAAAGAAAGAAGACTTTTTGGCTCTGAATATATTTCAAAAATCAATTACTTGTGTTAATCAATTTATATACTCGTTCTTATTTCATAGTACTTATTTTGATCCGAATATATACAGATACCGTAACGGTCTATTAATTATGAATTTATTATACCTAACCTAGATATTTTATTTTGACGAAACTCCGCGTAGTATCCGATAAGGGTATGCGAACCCTAAGTATTATTTCAAAATGGCCAGTAATTTCGAAGAAATAAGCCTTTGAATTTCAAATCAACTTACCAAACGGACGCTCAAGGTTCGATTCCCGCCATAGAATTTTTTTTATTATTTTTTTTGTTTTGACTTTATTTTATATTTTAAATTAACTATTTTAATAATTAAATGAATTTAATCGAACAAAAAGTTGTCAAGTATTAAATAAATTTTAATTTACATTAACTATTATACTTTCTAAATTGTAAAGCAGCTAACAATTATAGTAAGATCTTATAAATAATTAACACAACAACATTTCAAATGTATTTTCTTTATTATTACAAAATATTGTTTGTGCATGCTATAATAGTTAATGTCACTTAAAATTTATTTAATATTTAACAACTTATTTTTATCGATTAAATTCATTTAATTATTAAAATAGTTATTTTTAAATATTACTTAAAAAAAAAAAAACAAAAAAAAGTCAATGGTGGGAATCGAACCCGGGGTGTCTGTGTGGTAAGTTGGTACACAGGTACACTCCTAACTAGTAAAATTAATTTAATACTTAACTACGTTTTTCTCGTATAAATTAATTTAATTATTAAAATATTAAATTAAAAATAAACAAAAAGAAGTAATTAACAATAGTCAATGGTGGGAATCGAACCCGGGATGTCTGTGTAGTAAGTTGGTACACAGGTACACTCCTAACTAGTAAAATTAATTTAATACTTAACTACGTTTTTTTCTCGTATAAATTAATTTAATTATTAAAATATTAAATTAAAAAAAAAACAAAAAGAAGTAAATAACAATAGTCAATGGTGGGAATCGAACCCGGGGTGTCTGTGTGGTAAGTTGGTACACAGGTACACTCCTAACTAGTAAAATTAATTTAATACTTAACTACGTTTTTATTATAAATTAATAATCGTATAAATTAAATTAATTATTAAAATATTAAATTAAAAAAAAAAACAAAAAAATAAATAATAAAAAAAAGTGTAGGATTGGAACTCAGAGTATCTGTGTGGTAAATTGGTACACAGGTACACTACTAACTAGGCCATATTGGTGTTGTTTGTTATGGTGAAAAAACTAGTATATATATAAGTTACACGTACAATTTCAAAGACTTATTTCTTGAAAACTACTGGCTATTCTGAAATAAAACTTTAGGGTTTGTATATGTAATGTTTGCATATAAAATATGATTAAAGGTTACCAGTGTATTTACACTTTTACTGAACAAACAGAGTTGTTTAGTACTGAAAATATTGTGTGGAAGCCATCAATTACTTTCAGTGCACTTATAGCTTTGATCTTTTCCTAATTATTATTATTAAGTTTTAAAGTGGTTGAATTTTGCGTAGAGTGTTTTTATACGTTATTTCTAATTTACCATTTATTTTAAGTTTTATTAAACTCTATTCATCGAGACCAATCTAATGAGCCCAAACACGATATTTCTGCTGTAAGTTTTCGAAGAGTATGTTCATCATCTGATAATACTGGTGCCAGTATGAAGTCAAGGTTAACAGATAACTAATTACTCTTATTTCGTCAAAATCTTTAGATTACGTATAATAAATTCATAATATCGCTACCTATTCGAATCAAAACAAGTATTTTAGGTACTTCATGTACTAGTATATAAATTCATCAACACACAAGTAAATGATTTTTTAAATATATTCAGAGCCAAAAAGTTTTTGTGCATTTAAAAAATTTTGCTGATACGGAGTCACTAATGCAGGAAATTGTTGAAAACATATATATCGAGTACAGGTACTATCGACGAATACTTTATCTCGGGAACACGCGGGACCGCGTAACGGCAACATGTTGCCGTTCCGCCACGATACCGTTATAGTGGTAGAAAGAGAGAGACAGTGGAACCAGCAAATGTATCTACGGGTCGTGGCTGGATCAACATAAATGTGCAAAAAAGTGCGCGTATATATATATATATATACACTTTTCTTTAATTCAAAGGAAATATAAATAATGAACGCATCACATTTAAAACAGTAATAAGTACGTAATATTATCACATTATCAAACAGTAAGTACGTAATATTATCACATGGTAACAGCACGTATTATGGCAAAAATAAACATCGGCTGATTTGAAAAGATTTATTATAGTAATAATAGTAATCTCAGCACAATTCACACAGCTTCATCTAGACCCAAGTTAAGCTAGCTGAACATTGTGTTATGGGTACCAGACAACTGATACAAATACAAAGATTTTTTTCGTAAATTAATATATATTATCTATACATAGACAACACCCAGACCGTTACAAACAATCATACTCATGAATACAAATGTTTGCAGCGTGCGAGGAATCGAACCCTCGACCACCAAGCAGGAATCAAAGCAGTGTGCTAGCTAAATCGCTAGACTACCGACAACTAGCTGTACCGCGTGGAATTTAACTTCTTATATTTTAGAAAAATAAAGTTAAATTCCACACGGACGAAATCCCGTGTACAGCTAGTCATCAATAAAAAACACGTAGGTATCTCTAATATATTATACAGTAGCTGTTCCCGCGACTTCGTCCACGTGGTTTTTAACTTTATTTTTCTAAAATAAAAGTAGCCTAAGTTACTAGGTAGTAGCCTTATTACATCAGCTACCTGCCAAAAAAAGTCCCGTCAAAATCGGTCCAGCCATTTCAGAGATTAGCCGGAACAAACAGACAGACGGACAAAAATTGTAAAATATGTTATTTTGGTGTATTATGTACCGTATTTATATTCATATGCAAGTAGTAAAAAACGGTTATTTCAATATTACAAACAACAGGCTTCAACATTCTCAAGTACCACAAAAAAGATGTTTTTATTAAAAACAAGCTGTTCCCGCGACTTCGTCCGCGTGGAATTAAACTTTATTTTTCTAAAATAAAAGTATCCTAAGTTACTCCTTATAAATCAGCTACCTGCCAAAAAGAAGTACCGTCAAAATCGGTCCAGCCATTTCAGAGATTAGCCGGAACAAACAGACCGACAGACAGACAGACTAAAATTATAAAAATTGTTATTTTGGTATATGTACCTTATATATATTCATATGCATGTAGTAAAAAACGGTTATTTCAATATTACAAACAGACACTCCAATTTTATTTGTATGTATAGATGTATAGATTATTATTTATTTATTTATTTATTCATCCAAAATAATACAAATTGTGTAGGATAACGTAATAGTAACATTACAGTAAAATTTTGTCAACAACATAATAGCAACTTAAATATTAAATCTCGGTATATCTATAGACTAGCTGGCCCCAGCGACTTCGTCCGCGTGAAATTTTATTTTATTTTTCTAAAATAACAGTAGCGTAAGTTACTCCTTATTACATCAGCTACTTGCCAAAAAAAGTCCCGTCAAAATCGGTCCAGCTATTTCAGAGATTAGCCGGAACAGACAGACAGACAGACAGACAAAACTTGTAAAATATGTTATTTTGGTGTATGTACCGGATTTATATTCATATGCAAGTAGTAAAAACGGTTATTTCAATATTACAAACAGACACTCCAATTTTATTTACATGTATAGATGTATAGATTAAAAAAAAAAGTAACAGTCATAAGGCTAGTCGTATGCCTAATATATATAATAATGTAATAAATTCATTTAAACAGAAATTGCGGCAACATTATTTAAATTTGTAACTTTTTTACTGTCCTTCTCCATTTTTCACATCTTTCTGTTATATCCCTATAGTTCTCTCTATATTTTCTGTTTTTCTTACTTTCAATTCGAGACTGTACTTATAATTTGATTATCGGGTCATTATGTATTTATTTATACATTTATGGGTTATATATTTATGTATGTATATTGTTATTTTTTTATAGAAATGTATATTTTGCTTTGTATTTATATATCTTTTTTTGACATTTCTTATTTATATTAGTGCACCGCCAATAATCTTTCGCTGCACCACTCATGGTTGCCTGGTAAATAACGCGGCAAGATATTAAGTCCGCCACATGTACAAATTTTTTTGTGCATTAAAGTTAAATAAATAAAAAAAATACAATACTGTTTAATGAAAATGCGTATTGTCTAGTGCTTTGAGATGTATCAAAATAAGGTCAACAAAAAAGTCCGTGATGGTATATGTCTATCTCTCAAGGATAACCAACAATAACCATTTTTTATCTTTTACATTTTACGGGAATTTTTTTTATCGTATGTTTCCCTTAAAATCATGTAAACTATGCTATTATGTCATAATCTAAAGAAATAATAATATTTTATAGTGAAATATCCACTATAAAATAGTAATGTAAGTAGCAATGTAATTCGTTACGCGCGAATCAGCTGTTATAAGGTCAAAGGTCGGTGCACCCCGCGTATTTGATAAATAGTGCTTCTCTGGATGTCTTTAAGAGAAAATGGCAGTATGTACGTGTATATGTACAAGTCCTTAAGTGTTAAGTTTTTCAAATGTACAATAAAGAATAAATATTTTTAAGTACAGTACTTATGTACATTAATATAATACCTACTTTTTACTTGTATCTATTGTCATCAAAATTAAATTATAAGTTCTTAACTTGACCACGACTATGTGACCCTCTCTTGGCGCCAAAACGAATGAAAAAATGAACAGCATACGACGACGACGCATACCTATAGAGTGGAGCAACTGCTTATTCAGTTTTATTCAACTATTTAGTCCCTCCACCGTTACAATGAATGGAGGCGGATATTACAATGTATGTAGCATTGCGAATATAAAATATCTAGATTAGGTATAATAAATTCATAATTGATAGACCGTTACGGTATCAGAGCCAAAAAGTCTTCTTTCTTTATTTATGTACTGTTAGATGCGACATCGACTTTGTTTTATACTACACTATGTAATGATTGATATACCTATGTAAAATAAATAAAATATCTGAGGTTTGGACAAAAATTCAAAAGGTACTTTATTTTGAAAAAGTATTTTGAAAATACCTATTTTGCATTTAGTATTTGAAATACAAAACTATTTTTGTTTTTAGAGTGACATTTCTATGAATTCACTGTCGATAGCGAGCGGTGCGATGGAAAAAGATAACCGTTTATAAAAATATAATAAATAGCGCTGGACAATTAACACAGACTGATACTGAACTGATATAAATAGATATTTTTATCTTGTAAATACATATATAATATACATATAAAACACCCAGACCGATGAAATTAATCGATGACCGATGAGTACATATGTTTGCACCGTGCGAGAAATCGAACCCGCGACCATCGGATGTAAAGCGGTGTGACCACCGAGGCAGTCGAAATATATAAATAATCTTATGAATTTAATTTATTCTAATTTGTATGTGTGCGCGGGGTGCGGTGTACGGTGCTCCCCCGTGCCTCCACCGTTGCTGGAGCTTGCATGTATGGAGCATTGCGAATATAAAATATCTAGATTAGTAAATTAATAAATTCATAATTGATAGACCGTTACGGTATCTATATATATTCGGATTAAAATAAGTATCGCAGTAAGGACCAGTATATAAAGTGATCAACACAATTAATTGATTTTTGAAATATATATACGGAGCCAAAAAAGTCTTTGTGTATTCAAAAAATATCTAATTTGTTTGTGTGCGCGGGGTGCGGTGTACGGTGCTCCCCCTGCAACGGTGGAGTTACTATGTATGGAGTATTGCGAATATAAAATATCTACATTAGTAAATTAATAAATTCATAATTGATAGACCGTTACGGTATCTATATATATTCGGATGAAAATAAGTATCGCAGTAAGGACGAGTATATAAAGTGATCAACATAATTAATTGATTTTTGAAATATATTCAGAGCCAAAAAGTCTTTGTGTATACCAAAAATTTAGCCGTTCGGAGCCAGTCATGCACGAATTATTAGTAAAAAATGTGTCGAGTATATCGTACTATCGACGAATATATATGGCCACATCGCAAAATAGAATGCGACGTTGCCATACCGCCTGAGATATACGCGATAGGAGTCAAGTTATTCAGTGCAAAAGGTGGAATCGGCAAGTGTTTAGGTTGTGGCGTGATCAACAAAGTGCCCAAAGAGGTGTTTATATATATATATATTTATATTATTTTTTGAATAAAAAAAATTGATAAATACAGTAGGAAAAAAAGCAGTGAAATAAATATAATATAATATAGTAATATTGATAAAAGAATCAGAATTGAGACTATCTATACTAACTACTACCGACTGATACGCCGAATACGTGTCTCTCGCAGAGACAATGGGATGAACCACTGTGCATTAAAAGTCAGCAAAATATTTTGAGTCATACCGGTATGCTTCTGGATAATTGTACCCTCACACTGGCGGTAGGTTTGCGGCTGGGTGCTAAACTAAATCAGCCTCATCGCTGTAACTGTGGTGCTACTGTTGATGAATTAGGACACCATGGTCTCTCTTGTATGAGAAGTGCTGGTCGAATACCTCGTCATGCCATGATCAACACTATTATACATAGAGCATTGGCGACGGCACAAATACCGGCAGTACTAGAGCCTAGTGGCATTGTCCGCGAAGACGGGAAACGGCCTGACGGTATGACCCTGGTCCCGTGGAAACTCGGAAAATGTTTAGTATGGGATGCCACGTGTGTGGATACATTGGCACCAAGTCATGTGTCTGGATCGTCCTCTCGTCCTGGCACGGCAGCAACACAGGCGGCAATTTTAAAAAGACGAAAATATACGAATCTGGAGGGTTCGTATTGGTTTTTACCATTTGCCGTGGAGACGTTGGGCCCATGGAGCCCGGAAGCCAAATTGTTTTTAACATATATTTCAGCGCGGCTCATTGAGGTTACTTGTGACCCGAGAGCTGGTAGCTATTTTGCCCAAAGGCTAAGTATGGCCATTCAAAGAGGCAACGCTGCCAGTATCTTGGGTACGCTGCCTCGATGTGCCGCGTTGGATTACAATGATTGTTTTTTGTAATTGTTTGTATTGAATTATGAAATTGATAGGCTGTTGAATAAATGTTAATATATAGAAAGTTAAAATTATACTCATGAATACTACTACCGTCGTTTTAGTAAAAATTGTTGTACTCTAAATTATATTTCCAAAAGTAACCTATAAGGGTTTATGTGAGTGTGACTTGACATATTACTCGTAACTTGTCAATTTCTGTTATACTAATCTACATATTTCGAATTATGCCCGTTTACTATCTTTATTGTTTTTAAAGATATCGTGACTCTTCTTGTATTATTCGAAAGAGAAAATTTTGCTTACTTATATGGAGATATAACCTAAATGCCCTATTTAATAGAGGCATATAATTAAATAATTAATACTAACTAATCTTCATTGTTGTAGGACTGTCGTGTGTGTCTAATATACATGATAATATTACTATTATTAATATCAATATTAACAATCTATTTGGCACTTTTATATAATTGTTAACTATCGAGTGCGGCACCATTAATTAAAAATGGTAAAGTCAATAATCATGTAAACTGAAACGGAACGTCAGAGGCCAAAGCCAAAGTAATCTATGTGACATTGACAAGTGGATGACGGATGATTGAACGGAAGCAGCGGCAGTTTTGGAGCGAAAGTTTATTATATTATTATAAAAACAAATAAGAGATAGGTAATTGTGAATATTGTAGGCATTGAGGTGTTTCTCTCCCTGACCAACCGGCATTACGCCTAAGTCGTCAGGATACTAGTGATTTTAAAAGTTCAGAAGCGGTACCAATCCCGCCAGAAATTCGACCGTAAGGTAATTCTGACTAGAAGTTGTGGTAAGTGAATTTACGTTAATAACACGCATACCATTAAACGCAGTATCTCACTTGTTTTATTGAACTTTTGAATTTGGATGAATTGCTTTCTACATATTAAATAGATTTAGTATGTACGAGTAGCACGATATTGAGGTATACAATATACCTAAGAAAGAAGTACTTATTATGAATACATTAAGTATAAAACAAAATGGATATCTAATTAGTTTAAAATATAGAGTAACTATTGTTATGTTATTAATGCCTATGATACGAGTATGATAGGATATCAACAGATTAGAAACAGTTACATTAACTATGTTGACATACAGGTTGAACATGAGAACACATATCATGTTATACATATAAACAGTGTAATGGTATTGCTGAGTTTGTTGCTAATTCACAGTAAATTAGTCAAACTTACTGTTCAGTTTTGTGTGTTTGTTCTACATGAATTGAATTGAAGAATTGTTATTATTCCTTTACATAGGTACACATATATGTTTGATGATCCCATTTCAGATAAATGACAACCACAGGCATAGTCCAGGTATATGTCTTGATGGTGGTTATATTCCCAAATTGAGATACTGTCATATATATATATTATGTTGGTTGATACTTTGATATGTGTTTATTAATGAATTAATAAAGCATATTAATATAGATAGACACAGTATATTGTTGACATAAACTGATACCAGCAACATAACATGTTATATTTCATAATATTAGATATTAAAGACATTTTAGATGCTATCTCATGATTAGCTGTGAAGGTCTCAGTGAAAAAAGTACTTAACTCTGATAGTACAATTATTATATTTATTTCTTGCTGTGTTTTGAATTTTATATATATAGCAATGGCTAACAATTGGTAGAAAACTCCAATGTTAGAAAAACTGAATAACTGTAAACTATTGACACAAACTGACAATTTGACAACAACGCACAGATTACGTTTATTGTTTATGTCGTGACGTTCAGCAACACTTAAAATTCAATAAATTATATACCCTAAATTATACTATTATAATACACCTTATTTATATATTAAGTCTGTAATCTAAAGAAAGCAAGATCCCCGTGTACCCCAAATAAGACTAATTATAAAACTTGACAACAAACCAACCAAATCAAAGAGTATCACATAAAATATATCGCACCAATAAATATGCCGGATATTCAGATATTTATAGGATGCTGTGAGATAACAACTTTCAATTCTGCCATGGAAGTTATCTTCTTGCGGTCTTTAGTAGGAAGAAGAATGACAATATTACCGTCAGCAGACCAACATTTCTTCAAGCCGAAGTGATTACGTGCCGCAACAAAAACACATTGCCTAGATTTTGTAAGGAACTCAGATATGGATATTTTTGAGCCCTTTAATATGGTTTTGGCATTCCATATGGTCGATCGACATTGCATTGTGGTGAACCTCACAAGAATAGGTCGAGCAGATTCCTTTTTAGCCCCC
The DNA here is from genome assembly GCF_030625045.1 of Achroia grisella. Taxonomy (NCBI): domain Eukaryota; kingdom Metazoa; phylum Arthropoda; class Insecta; order Lepidoptera; family Pyralidae; genus Achroia; species Achroia grisella. Next base: position 39,969 of record NW_026712620.1, read on the forward strand.
AATCGGTGACAGGATTCTATGGCTTCCGGCTCAATACTGTTCAACTTCATTTTGACGCGTAATATCTCCAAAAGTTTTTTAGAAGTTTCCTCTCCAGAAGTCTCTTGAACCCCATGGAAAAGTAACACCTTTCTGCGTGTGTGGGTATCAAAACGGTCCTGTGCAAGTTGTAGAATCTCCACCTGTGACTTGATTAAGCCGAAACACTTCCAGACTAATGCCTTGAATGAAGCATAGTCGGCAGATAGGCCTTTTACTGTGGTACCTGAAGATACGGGAGCTGGTTGCTGCATGCCCTTTTCGAACTCCTCCATTCGGCTGCTAAACATTGACGACAGATCCTCCATATTTTTCAAAAGTTGCTCAGCAGTGGTATCCATTGCAGTAAGTGGTGAAAATTTAGTGAGAGAGTGTGTAAAAATAGTCAACCAAATGCAGATCAGATAAAATTTAATACATAAGATTATTTGTATATTTATAAACAATTAAAAACTAGAGCACAACAATATAGGACTTTCTTTATCTGTGTCTACCCACCGAAAAATCTGTAATACTTTAAGGAACTATTATTATTAATAGTTCCTTAAAGTATTAATTAGTATGAAATCCAATTGAGATCTATTAGGATTCTCAAGGTTATCATAATCATATGATATTGATTATTAATGTGTTGAAATAGCACCTAGAGATTATATTGGTATTATATATTATATGTATGCTCATATTGAATGTATGTTTGAGCAATTGGTTCACTTCTTTGATGCTTCTCTTGAAATTCATTAGAATGGCCCTTAGCATACTATTATGATAAGCCATTGTTGATCAATAAAGGTAAAGGTCCTGTGCAGGTACCTGTAGCTATGTACATTTGTCATTTGAGACAAAGTCTAGTAAGTGATTGTTGGAATTTATAAGCACCACATTAATATGTGACATGTTAGAAAGTGATAGATTACAGGTAAGACTATTCTTACATGGTTCAGTTTTGTAATTTATGATGTTGTCTTTTAACCTAAAGAAAGGCTTTTGGTAATGCCAGAAATGGATGTTGTTGGGTCTTGATTGTACAAAAGACCTGTTGACTTTAGTTTAGTTTTGTAATTTATGAAGTTGTCTTTTAACCTAAAGAAAAGCTTTTGGTAAAGCCAGAAATGAATTTATTTGTGTCTTGATTCTACAAGAAACATGTTGAACTTTATAAACAATACTTGAGCAACAACCTTGTCTTTAAATTTACTATTAGTGTTATGAATATGAATAAAAGTTTTTGGAAAGTTAATATTTGTGTACATACAGAATGTTTGGATATATATATTGAGTCGCAACAGTGAGAGTATTTGCCTTTTGATGAGTTATAACGCTCCATACAGTAAATTGCACAAAATGTCATGATTTTATAATATGAATATGTCAACATAAGACAATTGTTATCACAATAACGAAAATAGACTATTGTAATATATTGCAATGTATTGCTATATTGTCCAATCTTGTGTACTACATATGCTAATGAACTGAAGATTTGCTGCAGGGATCTGAGCTTAAGTTATCCATTGAGTTTTATTATTTAGTGTCATTTGTAGAATGACAGCACTAAGAAACTATAAAGTGGACAGATTCATTGTTAAATCTGTATTGGAATTGAAATGTGAACCAAGGAGGAAATCATAATTGTTTAAATGTATTATATATTTGTGAGGTACAGATAATAAAGAAAAAAAAAACAAATAGAATATATTATTGAATTTTAATATAAATAAATGTATATCAGAAGATGATAATAACTGATTTAAAGTATTCATGAGTTAATAATGAACTCATCTTGTAGTTAGCACATGGATTGTGTCAAACAGTGTGGTCTAGAATTGTGAAATTTGGATAATAAACTTTATAATTCAGATATTATGGCAGGAAAATGGAAATAAATGGGTGCATAGCACTCTTTTGTTGTATATAGGTACGGACAGATGGGAGAGAATTAAGTGAATAGGTACATGTAAACTGTGATATGATGAAATAGAGAAGAAAGATTGATAAAAAAATTGGATAGTATTGTTAAATGGTTTATGTAACATACCTTTTATGTATTTGTATACTAATAAAATATTTTATGATTTGACTAATGAAGTTTCTGTATATTAATTAGTTATTATTAAATAGTCTCTGTGGGAGACAATGTTAAGATATTCAAAGTACATAAGCTTTAAAATTATTATAGAGGAAAATTATGATACACAGACAGACAAGATTGTTAGGAAAGTAAAGAGATATGGATATTCTAGAAAACTTTGCTGATGACCTTGGTAATGTAGCTATTAATAGGCTGCATAACATTCCATGCATGGAAATTCGTTCCCATTCTATACAACCGTTATATATTTATGAGAATTCCTGATTGTTGGTGTTTTATGCTATGCCTTTATAAGCATGTGGTTTGTTTTATTTAATATAACTTTGTTACCAAAGAGGATGAGACTGAAGTTAGTCGGTTTTATGAAGATAGCACTCCTATACTGTGCCAAGCTTCCAATTATCTTCTGTGAATCTACTGTACTGTAGAGGACAGTGCATGGCGATTTCGGTGCAGCTATGACAGAAATATATAAGAAAATGGCAGAGACGACAGACAAAAGAAAAGTAGAACAACAGAAAAAAAGATAAGCAGATGACATAAGAAAAAAAGAAACAGCAGGAAAAGACTGGATGCAAACTTCCATAGATAGAGAGGGTTGACAGCAGATGGAGGAGGCTTTTGCCCGAGGGAGCCATATAATAAGAAAAAATGCTTGTAAAATATTATCGGAGGATGTTAAAGCAATAATAAAATAAGAAAATGTGCAACACTTGCTTAATACTGACATGTGACGTGGTAGCTTTTATTGTGGCACGTGTTGAGTTATGAAGTGAAACAATCAAGGGTTCGCTTTCGTAATCAGGGGTATTCAGGTTTAGAATTGATTGTTTTGACGGTCGTGGATATCAGTACAGGGAGTCTGAGCCCAGAGAAACTGGGAACATGGGTTGGAAAGAGAGAGAGAGACGTGGATAGTCACTATGTACGAGCTGGTTTATGAATATGGATACTGGCGTAATTTATGAGATTTTCATATGGTTTACTGATGGATAATAAACTACTTTATGAATAGCATATATGTAGAATGAAAAATAAATACTGCATGGTCTAAGTTGTAAGTTTTTCATGTTATAGAGAATTATTTGTTGAGAAAATATTTGCGAGCTGAGGAGCCATTGAACCTATTATTCTTTAATTATAATGGTATTATAGTGAATACAAAATTTAAGAAGCACAGATAGTTAAAAGAAAAAAACAAAAGGAGAATTGATTGTTCTTAAATGTATGAGCATTAAAGTTTTGAAAAGTGTACATGGGTATACTAGATTTAAGTTGAAAGGATCTTATTGAACCTATAACTGTTTTAAGAGACCTTTATATCCAATGCAAATAAAATGAGAGAGAATATAAGTTGTGGAAGTAAGGCTATATCTGTCAATTTAATCCCAGGAATATATAAGAAAAGTTACTAGAGGATATAAATGAAAGTTAACATATAAGAAAGTAAAATATTGTTAACAATATATTACAGTATACAGTTATAAAATACTGTTGTAGATGGTTTAGCCAATATTATTAATTTCTAGTTAACCTTTGTTAAATCTTGAGATATTGTATCTATTAAGATTTTAATTGATTGAAAAAAAAGAGAATAATCGAGGCTTATAATGCTAAATTAACGAGCATGTAAGAATTGTTGGTATACATGTTGACTCAATTGACTCGAATATGAGATTGGATGTGTTGTATTTAGACCATTGTAACTTTTGATATAATTGTTGAGTTGAAGATATACGAGATACGAGAACGGATGTATTAAATAAGTGAGGGTGTTTTAATGTTGAATTGTACAAAATTACAGGTGTAGAGATATTGGAAGTTTATAATAATAACGGTGATGTTGTTTTCAAATATTTGGTTGATATTCATCAGATAAATAAGATTGAATTAAATTTAAAGCGTTGTCTTTGACGACGACGGAAGTTAAATTTTTTATAAGTAATGATCAACGCAATCAAATTTGATTCCATAGATTAGTCTGAGCACCTATATGCACTTGTATGTGTGGCTGAACGACCTTTGGAGAAATCGGATTGACTATTGTGAACTAAATAGTTTAAATTGAAATAACTTATTAATCCTTTCAGAACTGATTTTATGTGTCTGGAATTTAAATACAACTAATGGCTTGATAACATGGTCTGCTAGTAAGTAGAAAGTTACAGCCGCATACGCAGAATATTTTAGAAAATGTGTTGTAATTAATGCAAAATTAGAAGAGGTGCTAATTTATAGAACCCAGACACCGTATACAGAGACTTTAGAAATATTATGAATAAAGCAGTCGAGGTGTACAAGATCACAAGGGAAATTTGATACACCTCGATGGAAGTGACAACGGCCACTAGTCAAATGACATGTTCCTATTGCAGGGTGATGTGGTGCATATAGTGTCCATGCACAAAATATAGTCGGTAAATATACGCGGTGAAGAGTTGTACATGAACGAATAGATCTGAAAGATTAAGGAATGCTAGTGATACAATGATGAGTTACAATCGATGACAAGCTGAATTATGAGCAAAATGGCTAATGGAACGGGCGGTCGATATAACAATGAAAATAATTTGCAATACTTTGATGAAATTATGAGATTAATATAATAATCATATGTCTATGAATACGATTTATGGATTTTGAGGTAAATGATGGTGATTTAGATTTTATGATATACTGATGAGATGATTGCGCTGAGATCGCGGCTGATGGTTCCGTATACGTTAGTTCACGGAGAAATTGGGGATCCGCGTGTGCTCAATGCGACGTACAACGAACGACTCGCTTTTTGTTGATGCTACTCAAGATTTGGTAGATAATAATAGGAGTAGGGTATGTGGTAGTAATCTATTGCCAGTTCGTTCAGAAATTGATAGATATATATCAACCAGATATATAATTCGAATTTGGTACATAATTAAATTGAATTAACTTATGATTAAATGTTATAAAGTCCTTTAAAGCGTTGGAGAAATAGTAAAATGGAACCAAGAAATCCAGTTCTTAAAGAAATGTAATAGAATAAAAAGTAATAGTAAAATTTGATGGGAGTGCATATAACCCCATAGTTGAGTCGCAATGTAGAGCACTTGAGGCTGAAGTAAAAATAGCATAGTACCATAAAGAATATGACTAGTTGGAGGCCGTAACTCCTTGCGTGTGCAAGCGGTGAATGCCTCATTGAGAAAATGACCAGTTGTTAAATATTTGATGTGTTTCAGTTGGAGGCCGTAGTTCCTTGTGGCGGCAAGCGGTGTCTGAGTCTAATGAGAATCTGACCAGTTTGAGGCCGTAGCTCCTTGTGTGGGCAAGCGGTGGCTGAGTCTAATGAGAATTTGACCAGTTTGAGGCCGTAGCTCCTTGTGCGGGCAAGCGGTGGCTGAGTCTAATAAAATCCAGATCTGTTGAGACCGTAGCTTTTAGTGGGCAAGCGGTGGCATTTTTTTAATGTTTTGTTTTAACAGGTATTTCACTAATTAGCTAGGCAGCCGTGTTTGCAGAGATGCTGACTAGTACCTGGTGTGAAAAATTAAGTGATACAACTTAAGGCGAAAAAATATAACAAAGACTGAACTCATGATGTTGAAATGTAATGTGTAGTTGTCAGTAGCAACTTTCATATTTTAAGCATGTAAATTATCTCAAACTAAATTTTATATGATTTTAATTTTATTATATTACACGATGTTAACTGTTATGATAATATCGAATGAGGCCCTTCGATAACGTTGGATGGCCGAAGGGGCTACGAATACCATCGATTAAATATAAAGTGAACTAAACTCACGTTCGTTTGACGAAAGTTAGTAATTCGTTTTATGGATGTTGCGCAAGGTTTTACAACAAACTCCTCTCTAGTACAGACTCTGGAGTCTGTACTCAATTTGCCAAAAAAATCAAATGTATCATAAAATATTTTCTTTGTAAAAAAAAAAGCTTATTATAAAATTGAAGAATTTATGATGATGAATAGTGTTTTTGTAGAAAATATCTAACTTGAAATTCATAGCGCTGACAATGTTATCTGATTGAACAGAGATTAAGTGCGTAGCGGTTTTTATGTTGATTGCCGCATGCCTAAACCTTGTTGTTAATTAAATATAAGTAAATCAATATTTATTTAAAAGAGCAACACACAAGTTTTTTGTTTATTCTTGTTGTGATGAGTCTGCGTTCCTAATGAGCGGTGGATTAAAAAAAACTTGACTATTCAAAAGTGCTTATATTAAGTTTATTTGAATAAAGATTATTTATATTTCACATTGATATGGAACAGTGGGTTTTGGTTTATGTTAAACTGGTGTTGTAAAGAAAATTGAGATCAGTATCTACAATCATTTAAAATCCCTAAATGTACAAGGTTCAAAGGGTGCAATAGATTACTTGACCAGTGAGCTGATGGTATTATTAAGTAAATTATAACTGAAATTCAATGAATTATGTTATATTAAAAAAATTCTCTGGTAAATCAAGAGTATCGTCGAAGTAAAATAGTATAGAGTGAGGGTATTAGGATTATTTGAATAATATTGACCTGTTATTTTCTGCATATTCTAATTTTATGTTACGAGAATATTTCTTTCTCTTTATATTTTTTCTCTGTATATGTAGGTAATTAAGTTTTACCTTTTGTAATGTGATATGTTAAATATATCCGTTAAAATATTCATGATGAGAAATGTCAAGTTCTATTTTGGAGGTATAAAAAAAAAAATGCAATGTTCATAAGATCGGAAACATACATTGTGATGGTGATATGTTACAGTCGGACTCATAGAAGTCAATCACCGCAAAATAATTGTTTGTTACTCTAAAAGTTTGTTCATGTTTTTGGGTGATTTGGATTATGTAAATTAATATATGTTATGTTATATTTTGTGCATTTCTGAATGCATGCCGAAACTTAGCTCTGTTAGTATTGATTTTGGATTGTAAACCTTTGACAGTATATTAAGATAGTCAATTTTATGAAAGTAATGTGTATCTTTAGTTTATTTAGTTTAGTATTTGTTATATGATCCTGTAGACACTATATCCTTTGATAAGCATGACTGCGCTCATCAGTTACCTGTCTGGGCCAGACACTATTGCAGGATGGCCGACTGTTAACTATTGTGTGACGCACCATTAATTAAAAATGGTAAAGTCAATAATCATGTAACCTGAAACGGAACGTCAGAGGCCAGAGCCAAAGTAATCTATGTGACATTGACAAGTGGATGACGGATGATTGAACGGAAGCAGCGGCAGTTTTGGAGCGAAAGTGTATATATTTTTATAAAAACAAATAAGAGATAGGTAATTGTGAATATTGTAGGCATTGAGATGTTTCTCTCCCTGACCAACCGGCATTACGCCTAAGTCGTCAGGATACTAGTGATTTTAAAATAATACCATTGCATATTATATACAGATAATAAAATAATTAGTACTAAAAATATATAAAATTATACAATATAATCGCGCCAGTTGTTACCTACCAATTCACATAATCAATTATAAGCTGACCAGTACCATGGAAAGGTTCATAAAAATAAAAATATATTTTAAATTGATCTAAATACCACAAAATGAGTGAAATATGATAAAAAATCGGTTAATACTATAATTACTACATCGTTAATACATTATAATTACTACTGTTACGTTACACGCATTTGACACAGATTCTGTTTGTTTGTAGAAATAAATAGATTGTCAATAAATATATAAGTATTTTAGACCTAAAGATGCCAAATAGTTGACCCGCTTAATTCTGAAGTTCAAGTAGTGTGATGTCAAACGAATAATAAACTAGTAACGGCACTGTAGTAACTAGTCTTAATTAGCAGTTACTAATATAAGTATGCAGTTACACTGTTTGTCGTTATTTTTACAGTTCTAATAATTATAACGGAATAAACTTAATGAAATACTGACGCGATTAGGTAATCCCTGACCCATCTGTTTTTCATTATTCATTGTTTGATCGATCAGATGCTAAAAGTCATTTAGGAAGTATTACATTATATATATATATTACATTTTAGAGTACTAGAAACCATATTCTTTATGGATTAGATACATGTCAGTAATTATATGTCATTTGGAGGAATATATTAATACATCACAAGAAGAACAAGCAAGAAACTTGTGTGTTGCTCTTTTAAATAATTTATTCTTACTTACAATTTAAGTTTAAGTGTGTGAATACAAACTACCGATTAGCACTAATTCAATGAAATAATAAAATAGAAAAAACATTCAATACACAACAACTGGTTAAACAATTAATAAGAGAAAATAAGTCATAGTGATTAGAGCAGACCAGTCCACACAAGCAGCACCCGTTCACGAGTATGACGGATGAGCCAGCCACCACTGTGCTCGACCATATTTTAGGGAGCCCAATGACCCGGCCCACCACGCCGCCACAAGTCTGGACATTTTAGTGAGCATGACTACTCAAAACACCAGACCACGTCATAGCTACTCACAATTGCCATCTGATGGTTATAGTATTCACATTTCACATAAGAATGCATGCGGCAATCAATACAAAAACCGCTACGCTTTCATATTTCTAAAATAATTAAATCAAGAAAGCAATGAGATAAACAAATTATAACGTTGTATGCTAATAAACTAATTATTTACTTGATATGTTATCGTCTATGAATTCGTCTATCCTGTAATAGGCTTTCTTACACAAAAATTGTTTAATATAAGATTTGAATTGCCTCTCTGTCAGATTTAGTGCAGATTCTGGCAGTTTATTATAAATTCTTACGCAATTACCATAGAATGAATTACTGACTTTGTGCAGGCGGCATTTAGGTAAAGTTAGTTTATTTTTATTGCGTAAGTTTCTATTTGTACAGTCTTTAAATTTTTTTACAACTCTCTAAATTCTTCCGTGTATACATGATATTCTCATAAATGTATTGTGAAGTAACGGTGAGGATATTTGAATCTTTAAAACATTGACGTAATGACTCTCTTGAACCCATACCATAAATAGAACGTATGGCTCTTTTGTAAAATAAATATAGTATTTATATCGGCTGCTTTACCCCCACAGCAGTATGCCATATGACATAATGCTATGGAAATAACTAAAGTATACAAGTTTAGCCATCGCCACGTCTGTTAATTGCCTAATCTAATAATCTTCTAATTCCATATGCAGCAGAACTGAGTCTATTGGCCAATTTTGAAATATGGGGCCCCCATTGTAATTTCGAGTCCACTGTTATACCTAAAAAAACTGTCATTAACAAAATTTACTATTTCATCATTAAGCAATAACTGTGTATTTATTGGTCTTACATTAGGAAGTGTAAATTTTATACACTTTGGTTTGCTGGAATTTAATAATAGGTTATTACATGTAAACCAATTTAATATAGCAGACATAGCACAATTTACATCGTCTAATTGATTAGTTTGACGTCCAATTTTAAACACTAACGAAGTATCATCCGCAAACAGCACTATATCTGCAATTTTCTCTACCATAAAGGGAAGGTCATTTATGTAAATTAAAAGAGAAAGGGGCCTAAGATTGACCCTTGTGGAACGCCCATCCCAATATTAGTTCCTCAGATTTTATACCGTCAATGTCTACAGTTTGGACCCTATCCTCTAAATAAGTTCTCATTAATTTTAGATCATTATCTTTTATACCATAATGTTCGAGCTCGTACAAAAGTATTTTATGATCCACGCAATCAAATTCCTTTGATAAGTCACAAAAACTCCGAGTGCATCCTGTGACTTCTCCCATGATTCGAAAATATGTGTTATTAGCGCTACACCTGCGTCTGTATTTATTTTTACAGTATAATAACCTAAATATCTAATAATATTTATAGTATAAAAATAGATAAATATCAAAAAATTAAGTAAAATATACGAAAATAAGTAAACAGTAAACAATAATAATAATTTCATGAAAATAAAAACCCAACATTGCCCAATTACTACATCTAAAGTATTATATTAAAAATAAAGACTATTTGGCCACAAGCAGGTAATAAAAATAAAATTACAAACTAATAATTAAACGCAGGAGTATAACGCAAATAAAAGTTACAATAATAAAAACGAACGAGATCCTTATAACGATATTAGAAAATAAAAACATTTATTACCTTATCCAATAATACTGCCACTAATTGCTATTTAGTTCATGTATATATCCGTATTACACGTACAAATTTATATGTTTTTTAAAATTAAGTTATTAATAATGAGTAGAGTTTAACTAATATACAGGTTAAAATCCTGTTACACAGGTTGCTGATAAACTCTCATAAATAGCTTATCTGACAGCAAATTTGTATTTGGTCTCGTTTGACCTCGATTACAAGTGTATATAAATGAGACCAATAAACAGAGAAATTAGCAGATGGGACTACCATGTAATACATTGCGTACGTCAAAATATACAGCGCCTTATTTTTGAATGTAAGTAAATGTTTTGTAAATATTTCTATAAATTATTGAGTACCAATGATATAAGCTTAGGTTCAAACTAAATTGCGTCGTATCCTGGTTAAACTAGTTATCCTGGGTAATTATTTATATTGAGAGCAGAGTTGAGAAATATTGTGGTATTTTAATAAATATAAAAAAAACAGAATATCTAGAATAGTAGTAAAATATTAACGTACGAAAAATGAACTGACATAGAAAGAACGCTTTAGAGCAATCTATTGATTTTTTTAATTTGAACAACAAGTACTATTCCAATTTAAACCAAAAACAGTATCAAACAATTAATATTGATCAATGGATTTCTTTTACTAAACTAAAGCTAATATGCTGTTACTTGAAAACGATTATAAATTCTAGTCTTATTAATAATAAAATATATGCACAATGTCTATTATCTATGTCCATCACATTGTTATATCTATGTCCATCTCATATAATCCCTAATTCTGCTTAAGAAAATATATGATGTAAATTATATCACATTACCAGATAAGCAATTAGTAACAAGACAGTTTCATACATTGTACGTTTGATGAAAAAAATCTAGAATAATTAAATAAACGTCATGGAAAGACGAAGATAATAAATATAGTGTAATGATAAATTATAGTTTATATTAGATAGATACGGTAGTCTAATGAAAGGCAAAAGAAGAGGCAAGATAAAAGCGCTGAGCCCACTCCGGCAAAGAAGACCAGGGTTCAAAACACTCTTTTCAATCTATTCTCTATATTCTAACACACATTTTTTTTTAATTACAAAAACATCGAACTGATTACTAACAGAAGTATATAACCTCTTTTTATAAACTATGGCAACATGTTATGTTCATTTTTAATTATACACATGGGTACTATAATTAAGTATAATATATACATAATAGGTACAGTAAGTAACATGCAGTAATATTTTGTAATTAGATGTGATGGGTTGTTATTAAATTAATTCCTTTTTGTGAATGGAATGGCTACTAAGCGGACGGCCCACGCGATGTTAAGTGGTAACCGTCGCCAATGTACATGAACTGCACTCCGTATATCGTGTTATCACGTTATCATATGACGCCTATGATACCACTCATACGTGCCATTCAGAAGGACTAAGTTGTCATGGCTCCGTGTTTAATCGATGTTAAATAATACGTAAAGTTCAATTACATCAACGCACTTTCAAGTGATAGCAAAACTTTCATCGTCTAATTGTTCGAAAACAAAATACTAGTCATATCACTTCGTTGACGAGTGTCATCTTGTGACATACACATGGAATCAATATATACTCCGTAAGCAGGACATATTGCCTCTATGGAAAAGTTACTAATTATATTTTCAGTGGGCGAATTTGTTACCCTTCGGTAATAAATATCACATATTGAATAAGACTTAATTCTAATAGCAGGTATGGTACATCTAACTATAACTTAACTTACATAAAAAGACATGTTACCAAATGGTAATAAATTTACAACAGTGAAATTTCAAATATTTCTATAGCATAAAATACATTTATAGGTATCTCGTTATAAAAATATATCTCTATATATTTACAATTACGAAATTATCTGACCTTTTATAAACTTACAATTAACACACAATATAAATTATTGTAATATATATAAAAATGTAATATTTATTGTACATATTAAATGTATATATTTAATGTTCATATTAAAGATTTAGAGCACTAAATTGGTAATAATTTCGTTTTGTAGGTGGGCGGATAGTCAATCCTGGACGAATATTTTGACGAAAATAACAAATGCACGTTACAATCAAGGCTGCTACATATTGGGAATGTTACCACTGCGTTCGGTATAGCAAAAATATTGAAGTATGGAGTTGTGGTTCGATAATTATTACATTTTTTTTTTTTATATTTCAGATTGTCTTCATACTGTAAATTCCATTAACATTACTTAACATGCACGGAAAATTGATTTTTTAACTGTGTATGAAAAAGATTCTAATTTATAGAGTTAATAATTTATGTAATCGTATATAACTGTTGTTAATTTTTATTGAAATAAATTATTCTTCATTATTTATTCATTATGTTTGCTCCCTGTTTGATGTTTTGTTAAATATATCTGTTAACGCTTGTAGCTTAAAGAAATATATTAAATCATTTTTATTGTATCATTATTTTCAGAATTTATCATCTTTTTAGCTGAAGTATATACATACATATGTGTACAGTATAATAATAGAAACTCACAAAACTGAAAAATCACAGTAATACAATTTCAAACTCCTAAGCGACATGTTTATGCGAAACAAACTGCTAAGCAGTTTAGCGGCTTAATGATTCTATTTTGTTTTGTATTAACTTGTAAATAAATAAATATACTAGATTATATGGAATCCCAAGCGCAAACGCATTCATAATTAAAAAAAATGTCTTTTGTCTGCAGTAATGGAATCACAGACACACCCACAATTACGTCATTACCATATAAATGAATTCGTACTATCACTAATAAGGGTTTAAAAAATAAAGTAATTTAAAAAAAGCGTGGTTAATCTTCCTTTGTATAATTTTGTTTTAGCGTTAACTTAAAACTACTTATTACTATAGTATTAATATACTTATCATACCACCAGTAGTTATAAATGTTTTCGACGAAATAAGAATATTTGGATATTGTAAAGTAAAATAAAATTTGTATGTGTAAGAGAATTTGCAATAAAAAAGGCCAACATAATCTAATTGTTGATATTAAATTACTATATTACAATAGGTTTATCCAATATTGTGTATTTGTAATACAAATACGCATTGTTAGTGAGATGGTCAATAAAAATATAATACTAAACGAAATAAACAACTACTGGATATACATTATCTGTACGAGTACATGTCTACTGTAGTCATATCTTCATTTCGTTCAGATCAAAAGCCAGTGTCATAGTACTATAACTAATATTATATCTAAATCCTTACAATTATAAAAATTATGTTACAAAATATGAGTCATTTTGTAACATATAATTATTGTTCCAATAATTTTGTAACATATCTGAACACAACATAAATTGAAAAAAAAATTACTGTAATTTATAAAAAAAAGATTATTAAAGCCACTTTCATAGTTAGCTGATAACTTCTATATAGAGTCTCGGGCACCGCTGTGGTTACAGTTGCTGTCCCGCAGGGTTTTTCTCCAAATTTGTGCAATGATGTCAGATAAGAAATTTCGCCTCAAATTTGTGGGACAATGATGTAAGATTGAGGCTCTCCCTCCAAATTTGAGGACATTATATGGCAACGATATTCATATATATATCAGATTGCAGCTTTCTACGTTGTTCTTAGACATGTCAAACGTTCAGGTAGTATTGCATGCAACAGCTACATTGGCGGACCTGAGGGGCGGTCTCGGGCGGTCTCGTTCCCCCAAATGGGGGATGATGATGTTAGTTTGGGACATTCCCTCCAAATTTGAGGGTATTATGTGGAAATGGTATCCGATTTACGACTTTTCCCGGCAAGATTGGCGAGCAATGATGTCACATAAGGAGTTTCGCCTTAAATTTGTGAGACAATGATGTTAGATTGAGGCTCTCCTTCTAAATTTGAGGCCATATTATTAGCAATGATGATAGTTTGGGGCTTTTTACGTAGGTGGAATTGTCCTTAACAATTGCGCAACATTGTTCTTAGACATGTAAAATGTCCAGGCGGTATTGCATGCAACAGCTACGTTGGAGGACCCGAGGCGCGGTCTGGGACGGTCTCTATCTCCTCAAATTTGGGGGACAATGTTGTCAATTTGTGGTATATTTTTAATTTGAGGGTATTACATGAAAATGATGTCAGATTTACGGCTTTTCTCTAAGTTGGGAAAATGCGACAATTATGCCAGATTGAGGGGCAATTATGTCAGATAAGGAATTTCGCCTTAAATTTATGGTTAAAATATATTATATATTTCAATTATTACCTGAACTTGATAGTTCATAATAAAATAATTAATACATTACAGTGAATTTGGAATAAACTTTCACATTTCTATTTGTTTGATAAACTAAATTTACGTAATTATTAAAAAACTCAATATAATTTTGTAAACAGAATTTGTATAAAAGGAATTAAGTTAAGGTTAACTTGTACTACCTTTATGTTTAGAATATACCGCCTTTAACATTTTTCCTTTACTTTCAATAAAAAAAATGAAACTTATACTTGGTTAATAATTAGAATAATTCGCTTTAACATTTTCCATTGTTGTAAACGTAAAATTATTTTTAAAATGTTATCATTTCGTAAACTAAGATAACTAACAAAGTAATTAATATTAACAATAAAATAGAAGTTATTTTAACTCATAATATGTTATTATAATAAATGTTTTCCATTCCAAACATTTAAATAAAAATAAATTGTAATTAGAACAATTCATATTAACATTTTCCTATGTTTTCTCTAAACAAGTTATACACTAGGTTTTAAAAATGTAAAAAAATAAACAGTTCAGTAATATATTGATAGTATCTACGAAAGACGAAATCTTCGTAAATAATTACAATTCTTAAACTAGGCACGATTATATAAGTATGGTCATAAAAGTATGATTAGATTATAAGGAGCCATTCCTGTTACGTCACACGATTTTCATTATTTATGACCCCCATGCCCCCTCCCCCCTCCCAACCAGCCCATCCTCGTCACATTTCTGAGACACCCCTTACCATTGTGTAATGTCACCTGTTTTATATTATTAAATCCAGAAATTTTTAGATTAGGAAATAAGTTTTGAAATTCGCATTATTGTCGTTCAAAATATTTATTTTTAAAATTGAAATTTATGGCCTCCCAGCCCATGTCACATCATTTCACTAAATGTGACATTATGTGGCCACATCCTTAAATGTGTGACGTAATGTATGAATGACCCCTAATGACTTAAGTTACGACTTTACGGTGATATTTTATACCACATTAAGGTCCCAAAAACTATAAATATTAGAATAATAATACATAAACATTCATAACGAAATATCGAATAACATTGGATATTTCTTTACTATTGCACAAATTGAATTTTAAAATGTACTGTAACTATAAGATTTTAAAATTTTCATAACTATTTAATGATAAATTCGAAAGAATAAACGGAATGTTTCCAAAAGATTATATTATGAATAAATTTAATTTTAATATGAGTTAATCATTGCAAAATGATATACAAGTTTTGTTTCATGTGTTTATTTCTTTTAAATAAAATATATGGTTTATTTCTTTTTTCTTCGTATAAGACTAATCTCAGGTACAATATACGAATAATAGAGAAAGATTATTAAATCTACTTACCATCCATGTAACCGGCAAATAAAGAACAATTCAGCATGATAATCTATTTATGAATGTAATAGGACAGAAGAGTTGTAGGCCATTGATAGTTCACTACGCAACAACATCTTGTTAAATATTTCACATTAAATGCAATTTCTTGCCTATTTATAAACACCTATTAACAGTTAGTGAAAATCTGGATTGATGCAATTAATCAACAATTTGGGACTCAATATGCAATTAACATTAAATAGGTCGAATTTTTTTAAGTAAAATTACATAATTAATGTTAACAAAATAATGTATATAATAGAAACAGTGAGACCAATTTGGATGTACGTAGTAGTAAATGTAATAATTCATATAAATAATAATATTTGATATAAAAAATTATTAACATATTTTAACATTACAAAATATTAATACAACTTTAAAATTATAACTAAACTAAAAGTTAGAAACTAAATAAAAGCATTAAGCAAAACATAGTAATGAAAGGGCTTAAAAAAGTAATACAAAATTATACTAATTAAGTAATAATTAGAAAGATTTGGCATCTTCCTGCTTCACCAGCCCCATTTCTTGCACCATAGTTTCCAGACCTTCAGGCATACGACCCTGGTCTAGCTCGAGATTCAATTTGTAATACTGAAAAATAAATACTACATCTCAATACGTACAATTAAAAATACAATGGAATCAATAGAATTGGAAATTATAATAAATTTCTGTACTCAATGTAAAGAAATTTATTATAATTAAATACAATACTAAAATGTATCTTCTCAACTGTAATCTCAGATGGGACAGTCAAAGGCATTGTCAATTATTGCCCGCATTTCGCTTCATATAAAATTATGGTGAGCCTACAACCGCCACTCGAATTGATTTGGTTTGTTATCGCTATATCCATCACCGAGCCTGTCAAAAAATTAAATTGACACAACTTTTTGGTAGTCGGCGAAACTTAATAAATTGGAACTCACCTTTTGAAGCAGATTGCCCGCCTGATCAAAAATTACCTCCTTCTTAGATTACCCCGAGGCCTATAGAAGCATAGCTATGAACAGCACCAGTAACATTTCAAAATATACAGTGACACCACATAGCGTTGTCAGCTAACTAAAAAATCTCTGGCGTCTTGTTTCATATTCATCCATTAAAAAAAAACGCGTCAGCGCTAACGGTTCAGTGTGCACTGATTATACTTTTTCCTCCCATAATGGAATAGGGTGGCCCTATACCTACCATTAGTCGTCACTTATGTAAACTAATGTGTTCGATATCAAAAATTTACTTTCATTAAGTTTAATTGAACGTGTTTCATTAATTTAATTTTATTAATTAAAAGCAATGTGTTAAGTTATCAAAACAATATGAGTACTGTAATCATTATTTTATTATACAGGTACAAATTGTATAAACATTCCATAGAAAAATATATATATATATAGTTATAGTGTATGTTTTTTTTTAATTAATTATATTGTTTCTTCTTTCATTCATTAATTCGATTAATTTACAATATCTAATAACATAATAAATTATTTATTATTAAAACACATTTATTTTAGGGTTCGGCAATTTTTTTAAATAAAATTCACTCACACGCCCACACTTATGTTAGTAGATGACAATAGAATTCCATTCTATAGAGGATAATTTTTGAAAAGTATTTTTTTTAAAAGTATTTATGACTAAATTCAATTTGTCGCAATTTGGGCACCTATTCACATAAAAGGGTCAAGATGTATATACAGAATACTATAATTAACTAAGAGCAAATGCGTCGCTAGCAATTATTTAATAGCAAAAACCTTCACAAACAATTGTTGTTAACAATCACATGAATTGTACTATACCTACAAATAACAGATATACGAGAGAGAGATGACATCTGTACCTCTTTCGATGTGTACAGCACATTTTTGTACACTTCTTGCGATTTACTGTAAGAGTGTATATGACTGACTCAGTGGGAAAAAATCAAAGCGAACATTTACCATCATTAGTTTACACACGAAAATGTTATGTAAAAATGCACAACCTTTGTTTATTTCACTAAAATCAGCTGTAAATATTCGCTTGAACGCGTTGCGATGTGTAAGTACTAAAGTGTTAAGTCCTGGGTTAGATATGTTAATATTGCTATTGTTAGCAATCTACCACTTCAAATATACTAACATTAGATGTCTCCTGGAAAACATAGATTTTAAATCGTGAATCGGTCACTCCATGCATTCATATCTTCAACTGGTGCCTTACCAGCGTATATACTGTCAGCGCAGACGCGAACACCACTCCATCATCTCATATTAATAAAACACTTACTTCTCCAATTTCCACCAAGTAAGCCATTAGCTTATTTGCCAGTTAGATAAAAAAAATGTATATAAAATTTTTCTAACCAATCTTATCCAGCTTGGCGCCTTTTTACCCGGTCGGCTGGCGCGCTTTCCTCCCTCTCGGCGTTCCCCTCCCTCTCCTCCCGCCGTGGAATCCAATACTCCCGCGTGTGATACCTGGAAATAAAACGAATGCTGTTGCATGTATTGATTTTTATTGATACAGTTGTACCTGGCCTTATAAGTAGGGATGTTCTACGGAATATCGTACCTACTAATACGAGTATTCACATAATATAACGATTATATTGATATTGTGGTAAATCCCTGCATATTTCAATCAATTTTAATAAACAACAAAGGTATATCATTTTTAAATATAAAATTACAGAACTTTTAAGACTTCTATAGTAACCCGATTAGGTAAAATCAGCAGTTAAGATTCTTAATAGTTCTCGGCTGAGATTGTTTATTAACAACTAGATTGTAGAGAATATATAAAACGTAAACTTGCATAAGTTACTTAAAATAACTACACCTACAACATATATATTATTATATATATATATATATATTTCCTATTCTTATGTCTATGTAGGCATTAATGCGTTCGCGATACCTAGTATATTTATTAGAACGACGCAATTAAGTTTAAAGACTTTTGTGCATATTAAAATAAGACGTAGATATATATACAGCCGAAAGACTGCCTAGTAAAGACGCAAAATATCTGAGTTCGTTGACACCGAAACGGGACACTTTGGAAAAGTTCTATACAGCCGGTCGACAGATATAACAAATATCTGCAATGCAAAAATCTGATTCAATCAAGAATCAAGGTGAGATGTGTGAGATTGTTACTCACTAATAACTACAAGCTGGAGGATAGGAGCATTTTTTTTGCATTAAATCTCAATGCAGGCGGGTTGACCCGACCTGTAAATGCTGTTGGGTGGGCGAGCTCTCCTCCCTCAGATTAGGGTGGAATGCATCTACGCGCACGCCTGAAACCCAGCCATTTCGGGGAGGAGCTTAAGCTAAAGCACTAGAATACTAGCTCAACATATCGACCTGAGACTTAAAATCTATAAATGTATTTTAACTATTTGTATTTTATTACCTTCTTTCAAATTAGGAAATTAGCTTGAGAGAAAAGAACAAAACAGTTTAATAGTTAAAATAGTTTTTAAAACTTATGACGTTATTGTAAACCCCCTGTTTACAATAACATCATAAGTTTTAAAAACTGAGAAAAAGATAAGTCTTTGTCTCATTGCGACTAATGATTAGTGCAATATAATCCAGGTCCATCAATTATAGATGGCCATAGAAAAATATAAAAATGAACAAGTCTCTAAAATAAACAAAAAGAATCACACACAAGGGGCTACGTCACACCATTATTTATACAATTCACCGGGTCTTAACACGAACTAATTTTATGGAAAATAAAGGCCATTTATTTTCCATAAAATAAGTTCGTTAACACGAATTAACACGTTCGTTAACACGACCCGTTTAATAATATAAATAATGTATATTAAACACGAGAGTTTAAAAATAACTACGTCACACCAATTAAAGACATTTCGTGTTTTAATATTAAAATTTACTATATCTAAGATTTCTCCCCTCCCTGGAGTCCTCCATGAAATCTGGTAAGGATAGTAGAGTACTGGTAGGGTAACAAAGGTTTTTTTGTCGTGCCCTCCTCCTCTCTCTCTTAATGTATGACATAATTGATTGGTAATCCTAATAAAAATTATAGCTAGTGAGAGTTCGGTACTTACGGATATAAATTTGGTTTAAAAATAATGACACAAATTATGTAAAACAGCACTCCAGCCAAAAAATGAAGAAAATGAGCATTAGGTTCCCGTTGCCGGTCCATACCGTCAAGAGTGCGACCGATCAACTGAACTGCACTGCGTCGCAACGCTGCGTCGGTTGTTACTGCGCATTCGCGGCGCAATTGCATCGATGCACCAATTTCCAGGGCGCAGTTAGTCCGAGCCATCAATACTTTATAAGAGTATATACATAATTGTATACCTACAATCAACTTCTGATCAGTAGATCTAATCGCTTTATGCAAGCAGGACCCCTGTTATTTTTTTACATAATTGAAATGGCAAACAAGCAGACGGCGCACCTAATGGTAAAGCTTAAGCGGTAACCTTCGCCTTTAAACAGCACTACGGACTTACATTATCATCTGATACCCGTGAAATTCATTCGTAACCATTCCAGAGGACTAAGATATCAGTTATAATGTAATATCACCAATCTCATCGACGATCGACGATCAAAACAACATACAAAGCACCTTGCTTTGCGGCTGAAATAGGTGACACTTAGTTACCCACGAAGACGGTTTTTTACTATTTACGTAGATTTTCAAACATCAAAATGGATGATAATTCCTTTTATGTTCCAGTTTTGAACAGCCAGGGTGGTCTAGTGGTTTAGCATACCGCTTTACTATCCGAT
This sequence comes from Achroia grisella, assembly GCF_030625045.1. Lineage (NCBI taxonomy): Eukaryota > Metazoa > Arthropoda > Insecta > Lepidoptera > Pyralidae > Achroia > Achroia grisella. The sequence continues at coordinate 60,705 of NW_026712620.1, forward strand.
GGTCGCGGGTTCGATTCCTCGCACAGCACAAACATTTGTATTCATGAGTATGATTGTTTGTATTGGTCTGGGTGTTTTCTATGTATAATATGTATGTATTTACGAAAAAAATCTATGTATTTGTATCAGTTGTCTAGTACCCATAACACAAGCTTTAGCTAGCTTAACTTGGAACTAGATGGCGCTGTGTGAATTGTCCTGAGATAATTATTTCAGATGAAAGATGAGTTTTTGTTTGTACAGTTTAAGATAATGTAATAACAAATGAAATATTGTCTGCCTTTTCACTTTTGCGGCACATAAAGTCACCTCCATTTCTTTTATTAATTCATGTTTTTTCTGTGTCTCGTGTATGTTATGTGTCTGTAATTGTGAATAAAGAATTTATCTATCTATCTAAAATATTTAAACCGCTACCATTTATTTTACCAGTTTAAAAACTCGGCAACTAGGGGTGTCGCGATAACTCTACATACTCAAATTACAATATGAACAATGTGTAATAATGCAAGTATATTATAAGTAACAAGTAGTGTAAGCGTAATCAAGTCTGACGTAATTTGATTTTAGGTCGACTTGGTATTAATAAGGTATGAAGAGGACCGAGGAGGAGGTCTTAAAGAAAGTATGTAGTGAAATGTGGATATTGTGTGGATATATAGTGTAAAGGAGACGAGGAGAGAGAAATTATATTTTTTTTTTATATATAGCACAGGCACAAACGAGCTTGCGGCTCACCTGATGGTAAGTGATTACCGCCGCCCACGAGTACCCGCAACACTTGGGGAATTGCAAGTGCGTAGCCGGCCTGATGATCAGGATAGTATTTTATTTTCTGGTGAATGGTACGGTGATGAAACTCAGCAGCTGGTATTAATCCGAACAATTCCTCAGAACACTGCCCGTGATATATGCGGTAGAAAATGCACAGAGATAAAATATCTCACCGCAGAGTCTGTCACAAAGACGTTGATTACTAATGCTTGTGGCTGCTCTGCTGCTATATGCATTAAAACAGTGAAAACTTGGATATGACGGCCGCTAAGGATAGCCAAAATATGACACACTGCGTAGACTCATGGATACACGTACGCGTTGAACAGACTTAATGACATTTCATATGAAAATATACTCTTACCACGAGGACTGAAGAGAATGAGTTAAATAAGGGATGTAATTTTGTGCAGACGAGGTTATGGATAATAGTTTAAGATAAGTCAACATCATTGGTGGAGAGATTGTAGTATATATAGTCTTTGATATAATCAATCTATGACGCTTATAACGTACTCTGTGCATTTTATAGAAGCAGTCTGTATTGCAAAATGGCGGGAACGGTCAAATTAAATTTAAGATATGTAATTCATAGACAATACATTTGATTTAGCATTAAAAAAAACAAATAAAGCAGTATCGAATTAATATAAAAAGGAGATGACTAAGTTGCTCCTATTATAATACGTTTGTATTCTATTATATGTCGTACATATTCATTAATAGTTAATACTTAAATATATGAATATTTCTTTTCAATTTAATTATACTAATATTATGATTTTGCATATTTTATATTTTGTTTCATGACTCTTAGGTTCAAGATAGAATGCGAATTGTTGTGTAAAGTAAACGAGAGGTCAAGATGGCAACTGCTTTAATTGTATAACTATTGTACTACCGTCGACATAGTAATAAGTATACTACCCACAACATCTTCCCCCATAATACAAAATAAATTAAAAATAAAAAAAAAAACAGTTTTTTTTTTTAACATTACATAACTTAAAAAGTGTAACATAACTTAAACTAATTAATGCAACAAATATTTATAAAACTAGATTTTAATACAGTAAAAAAAAAACAAACCAACTTATTATAAAATAAACACAAACTAATTTAATCTCACTGAAAATCAAAAATTTTTGAGAAAATATTTTTATTTCTAGTAGTTATCATCGGTGAGTGGGATTCGACAACAGGACTTTCAGTAGGAGTAGACTCACTGCTATTATTCTTTATACTACAAGGAGATTTATATATATCCATCAAATGGTCAGCAGTATCTAGACTTTGATCTGAGAGTCCTATTTTGTGTCGCTTATTCTTTTTACAGGTATTATTTAAATAGTTTGTGTCATTATAAGTATTACATTTAAGCAAATGCCTACGATTACGGCGATATATTCCCATTCTATTTTTTATTAAATAGGAACGCGGAGTATATGATTCAGATAATATTTGACCACGCATTCTACGGTTTTTATCAATTATTATTACATTATCTCCTGACTTTAATTTAGGCAATATTTTACTGTGAGTATCATAATATTGTTTACTTTTTATTTGTTTTTCTATCAAAACATCATGTTGTACAGGACTTATCACTTTTGGTTTTAATACATCAGGATGCACAGGCAACCTACATTTAAGTCTACGTCCCATCAGCATTTGTGCAGGAGAACTCAAACTGTCACGCGGCGTATTACGGTAACTTAACAAATTTAGATAAAAATCTGATCCACTAGTAATCGATTTCTTTAAAATATGCTTTACTGTTTGTACAGCGCGTTCGCTTTTGCCATTTGCTTGTGCATAATTTGGCGAAGTCGTGATTTGGTCAAATCCCCATTCTGAGGCAAATTTTTTAAATTCTCTACTAGTGAACTGTGTACCATTGTCACTAACTAACACTTCTGGTATGCCATGTCTAGCAAAAATCTCTTTTATAGCCTGTATAACGGACAAAGATGAAATATTATTTAATTTTGAGACTTCAATAAAATTGGAATAATAATCTACAACTATTATGTAATATTTTTTTGACAATTCGAAAAGATCTGCACCTACTTTATTCCAAGGTAATACAGGAATCTCAACAGGCAACATTGGTTCCCGGGCCGGCGCGTTTGAATATTCCTGGCACACTGCACATCTCTTCACATAAAGTTCAATATCTTTTGTTATTCCCGGCCAAAACAATACCTCTCGTGCTCGCCTCTTACATCGATCAATTCCAAGATGGCCGTCATGAATTATTTTTAACATTTCTGTTTTTAATGAATCCGGAATTATCACTAAGTTACTTTTAAAAATTACACCATCAACTATAAATAGATCTTCTTTAATAGACCAGTAGAATTTTAAATTTTCTATTACGTCATATTTATTAGACGGCCATCCCGCATTTATGTATTTCATTAGCTGACTTAAAACTTCACACTTTTCAGTCTCGTCCCTCACGAGTTGCAATTTATTTTGTGACCTTTTGACTTGACTCATTAATAGGTTAATTTGGTATGAATTACCTCTACTAACTGCATCATCATAAGGAATCGACAGAGGCGCGCGCGACAGTGTGTCAGCAAGGTACATATATTTACCCGGCTTATAAGTAACATTCAAATCGTAACCCTGAAGTCGTAGCAACATACGTTGCAAGCGTGCTGGGACCGATTGCAATGGTTTTTTAAATATATTTTCTAATGGTTTGTGGTCAGTTTCGATAATTACATTTTTCTTACCATAAATATACTGGTGGTACTTCTCACAAGCGAACACGATTGCTAGCAATTCTTTTTCGATCTGCGCATACCGAGACTGGGTGTCTGTAAGTGTGCGCGAGGCATACTCGACGGGGCGGCCCGCCTGTAACAACACGGCGCCCAGCGCCACCGCGCTCGCGTCCACCGACACCACGACGGGTGCGCGCACGTCGTACAGCGCCAGCACGGGCGCGACGCTAATTAAATGTTTCAATTCATCAACCGCGCGCTGATGGCTACTCCCCCACATCCATTCAATATCTTTCTTCAGCAGACCGCTCAATGGAAATGTTCTATCCGAATAATTTGGTATAAATTTGGACAAATAGTTTACTGCCCCTAAAAATCTTTCTAACGATTTTTTGTCAGTAGGGACGGGCATCTCTTTGATCGCTGTGACCTTGGAGCAGTCCGGTTTCATTCCGTCTTTATTAAAAATATGTCGTAAGTATGTGACTTCCTGTACACATATTTTACACTTATTTTTATTAAATTTTAAATTTATTTTACGTGCTCTCTCTAATAATGCTTGTAACCTATCATCATGCTCTTGTTCTGTCCGCCCCCAACAGATAATGTCATCGACAAAAGAATCCACACCGTCTAAGCCTTCTAACAGCTGTTTTACCGTTGCATGGAACACCTCTGGCGCGCAGTTTAAACCATACGGTAATCTAGTATATTGATAACGTCCGAAAGGCGAACTAAAAGTACATAAATCAGCGCTCGGTTCATCTAGTTTTATCGCCCAAAAACCAGAATTGGCATCAAGAACTGAGAAGTAAATTGCACCTTGTAATTTCGTAGCTATTTCCGTAACCGTTGGTAACTGAAAGTGAGCCCTCTGAATAGCACAATTTAAAGGCCGCGGATCTAAACAAATTCTCAAATCGCCATTTTTTTCGCCACTATCACTACTGAATTTACCCAAGGTGTGGGGTGACTGACCTTTCTTATAACCCCCAGTCCTGTCATTCTGTCTAATTCAGTCCTTAATTTATCCCGCAACGCTAGAGGTACCTTACTCGGCGCGCTCACCACCGGCTGGACACAACTATTCACTACGATATGGTATTCACCCGGTAAACAGCCCAAACCTTCAAATAAATCATTATAATCGTTTATGCGAACACTATCACAACGCTTAATTAATCCCAGATTTATGCACGTCTGAAGGCCCAGCACACTTTCACAAAGTATGTTAGCAATAGCAAAAAACAAGTCATATTTATAACTTTTATGATACCATCTTAATTTACATACTCCTCTTATAGGTATAATATTTCCACTATAAGATTGTAATTTTATGTTATTTCTATTTTCCAAGATCGAATCAACAAACCCTAAGGATTTAAATCGTTCATATGATAACACATTTATATCGGCTCCCGAATCTAGTTTGAATTTCTCGGTACCACCGTCACATTTTAAAAGTTCGTACCATTCGTCACGAGATGCCGTAGTCGTCGCGTTCTTAGCCACGGACACATCGGTTAGCATAGAAATAAAAAACAACTCACAGTCATCCTGCTCCTCACCGTTCGCGGCTTCATCACACATGTCGATGTCATACATTTTTTTTACACTTACTGACTCACACATTCTCGCGAAATGACCGTAGTTATGACACATAAAACACTGTACACTTTGCGCCGGGCACGCCCCGGGCGTGCATTTCCGACCACATCCGCGACACTGCACTTGCATATGCGCGGGCGCCACTCGGCCCCGCGAGCGCCCGCAACCGTAGCCACCGCCGCGCGGGCCGCCGGCCCCGCCGCCCGCGCCGCCGGCCGCGCCGCCCGCGCCGGCCCCGCGCACCGCCACCGCGGCCACGCAGGCGCCGCGCGCCTCCAGGCACCGACTGCTGTCGGCGGATACCTCGTCCGCTTCACAGATCTTGATCGCTTTGTCCAGGGTCAGGTCTTCCGCTCTCAATAGGCGATCCCGCACGACCCCGCTTCGAATTCCACATACTATGCGATCGCGAATCAATTCCTCCTCCAACGATGCGAAAGCACAGTTTTTACTCAGTAGTCTTAACGCCACTACATATTGACTAATAGTCTCGCCCTGTTCTTGGTTACGACTAAAAAAGTTATATCTCGCCAACGTTATATTAATTTTTACTCCGAAATATATATCAAACTTTTTTAGCACTATGTTGATGTCATCTCGTTCTTCGTCGCTCTCAAAAGTGAACGTTTCATAAATGTCGAAACCATCAGCACCGATTAAATTGATGAGCAGACTAGCTTGCACACCCGGCTCCTCCTTATGCACCCCCGATGCTTTTAAAAACAACTTAAACTGCGTTTTCCATCGTTGCCACGCGTCAGCCCTGCTGACGGGGCTGCCATCCAGACACAATTCTGACGGAGGCCTCGCATGCTCCATTTTTTTATGTTTACTATACTTGCTTTATAAATAACTTTCAAAATTCACTATACACAGCGAATATTAACTGTAATATACTATTTATTATTAAATTAACACACCGCTGTCACCATGTTGTGTAAAGTAAACGAGAGGTCAAGATGGCAACTGCTTTAATTGTATAACTATTATACTACCGTCGACATAGTAATAAGTATACTACCCACAACACGAATGTTACAAGTATTCTTGGTATTAAGAAAATTTATAAATTTTCTTAATACCAAGAATACTCGAAGAATTAAGGATTAGGTAATCGTTAATCAGAGCTAGGCTCTGTTATGATTGGTTATATTTAAATAGGATTACTTACATAGCGAAGTAATCATTATATTAGTGAGATATTATAAGCGAGGACTATAAGTCCCAAATCTAAATAGTCTGAATAATCCACATGATGAACCAACTAGAGGATAATGTTTAGTTTATAGAAAGACTGCACATCCAAATATTGTAATCAGTAAAATTTGATTAATCACATAGTGAAATAATCAGAACAATATAGATAATAGTGTCAGACAACATAAAGACATAAAGACAACTATTGACGTATCATGTAAAGACAGATATTGACGTGTCGTATAAAGACAGCTATTGAGGTGTCGTATAAAGACATCTATTGATGTGTCGTATAAAGACAATTATTGACGTATCCTATAAAAACAACTATTGAAGTGTCATATAAAGAGAGCTATTGACGTGTGTATAAAGACAGCTATTGACGTGTCCTATAAAAACAACTATTGAAGTGTCATATAAAGAGAGCTATTGACGTGTCACATAAAGACAGCTATTGACGTGTCCTATAAAAACAACTATTGACGTATCGTGTAAAGATAGATATTGACGTGTCGTATATATGTAGCTGTTGACGTGTCGTATAAAGACAGCTATTGACGTGTCGTAGATGTAGATGTAGATGTAGGTTGGACTCCATTTTCCGCAATTGGCCTCTCATTCGGGCCGTTGTGCGTGTAGAGCCAGGCTACTAACGTAGCCAGCCAAGCTCCTCCCAGAAGCGCAGAAGTCTCCTGGTGTCTTCGCAGGCTTCTCGGAGCGACCTCACCGTTCCGAGGATTTGATTTCGTTGTGTGGTCACTGCTTCGCACTCCAGGATTACGTGAGCGGCCGTTTCCTCGGCTACAAAGCAGCCCCGGCATAGGGGACTGTCTGTAGCACCTATTTTGTACATATGTCTGTTTAAGGGACAGTGGCCCGTCATTGTCCCTATCATTGTTTTTATGTTATGCCTGTCCAGATTTATTAGGCGTTTTGTCATTCTTTGATTTGTTCTAGGAATTGCCACTTTTGATTGTTTGCAATCGGTGGTTTGTTTCCATCTTTTGTTTTGTATCTCAGTGGATCTTTGGCGAATCCAGGATCGAAATTGTGAGAATGGTATTGGCAGAAACGGATGGGGGCCTGCTACCGTCATGCCTGATCCTCTTCTTGCCAATTCGTCCGCGGCATCATTTCCGTATGATCCGCTATGCCCTTTATCCATTGGATGGTTACACCGTTGTGCTCTGCCACTTTGTCCATGATATTATGACATTCGATTATTAATCTGTTGTTTGATTTCCTGTTCTGTAGTGCTTTTAGCACGGCTGCACTGTCCGATATAAATTTTATGTTGAAATTATTGACACCTAACTTTTGCACTGTTCGTGCTGCCTCAGTCAGGGCAACGCATTCACATTGGAAAATCGAACTATGTGGGCCGAGTGGTATGTATAAGTTCATGTTGAGGTCAAGAGAGTGTGCTCCTGCTCCTGAACCGTTTTGTGTTTTGGAGCCATCTGTGTATATGCGTAGTTCATTTACAGCAGATTGATCTTGTTCCTCCTGTTTCATTTGTATCTGGTATTTCCTGTTAAATGAGTGATATGTTTGAGTTCTATCACACGGAGCTGCAATCAAAGGTTCGTGTTCGATTGCTTGGTTCAGGATGTGAGTGTGAGAACTATTATGGTTTTTGCCCCATAGACCAAGATGGTATAGTCTTATGGCAGCTATGGCTGCCTCCTGTTGTATGAACAGATCGAGGGGTGTTATATTGAGGGCTATTTCAATTGCTGTTGTTGGGGTAGTTTTCATACATCCCGTGATTGAAGAGCATGCAAGTCTTTGAAAGGACCTTAGTTTGTTGACTGTGGTCGTGAGTTTCGACCTTGTCCACCAAACCAAGGCCCCGTACACTAGCATTGGTCTTATCACTGCTGTGTATAGCCAAAGTGTTATTTTTGGTGTAATACCCCACTTGTTTCCTAGCATCTTTCGACATTGATAAAATGCTATGGTGCTTTTGTTGATTTTGTGGTCAAGATGTTTGTTCCATAGGAGTTTACTGTCCAGTATAACTCCCAGGTACTTGACTTCTTCTTTTAGACTAAGGTCTGTGTTAAAGAGTTTCGGTGTCCTGAAGGTACCAGGAGCTCTTTTGTTAGTAAACATGATTAGTTCTGTTTTGGAAGGATTTACAGAGAGTTCGTGGTTTTTACACCATCTCTCTACAAGTCTGAGAGCTTCTCTCATGCGGTCGCATAAAGTTCCCTCAAAGTTTCCTGTTATAAGTATAGCAATATCGTCAGCATACCCTACCGTGTAGAGGTCGTTGTCATTGAGCTCCTCAATGAGTTCGTTAACAACTAGGTTCCAAAGAAGAGGTGATAGGACCCCTCCTTGTGGACATCCTCTGCTCACGATACCTCGTGTGGTAGTGTTTACGGTAAACTGAATTGCACGGTTCTTTAGCATGTTGCTTATCCATTCTATGATAGTTAGAGGTACTCCATGTATGGCGAGAGCCCGGCTTATGCTGGTAAAGTTTGTTTTATCAAAGGCCCCTTCGATGTCTATAAAGGCACCTAGTGTTGGCTGCTTTGAGTGTAACGAGTTACCAATTCGGGTTACTACGCTGTGGAGTGCTGATTCCGTTGATTTGCCTTCGCTGTAGGCATGTTGGTTAGGATGGAGTGGTTTGTTTGTGGACACAAGGTCTCTGATCTCTTTGTCGCATAGTCTCTCCAAAGTTTTTATAAAAAACGATGTGAGACTAATTGGTCGAAAGGATTTGGCCTGTGTGTAATCACCTCTGCCTGGTTTTGGGATGAAGATTATTTTCACTTCGCGCCATTTCAAAGGTATGTATCGGTGTGCTAGACATGCTCGAAATAGCTGAACGAGTTGTTCAGCTATTATGTCTCCGCTCCATCTTAGGAGGGCCGGAAAGACACCATCTAGTCCCGCTGCTTTGAAAGGCAGGGAATGTGTTGATTGCCCATATTAGTTTTTCTCTATCTATTATTTTGCTAGCTACCTCCCAGTCCGAGCTGCTGGTTGTCCTGTCTTCCTGTGAATTCCATGTGTGGTTATTGTCAAGAAATCCTGGGAAGTGAGTTGACAGTAGTATTTCGCAAGTTTCTGTGTCATTCGTTGTGTAACTGTTATCGGTTTCTTTAGACAGCCTATTGTGTGGTCTTTCTCAGCAAGAGGGGCACGCTTTACACACCTTGA
>NW_026712622.1:0-46863 GCF_030625045.1 Achroia grisella
CATTTTGTACACCGCCGCATGCATTCTTATGTGAAATGTGAATACTATAAACATCAGATGGCAATTGTGAGAAATATGACGTGGTCTGCGTTTTGAGTAGTCACGTGCCTACTAAAATGTCCAGACTTGTGGCGGCGGTACGGGTCATTGGGCTCCCTAAAATATGGTCGAGCGCAGTGATGGCTGGCCCAAGCGTATCCTCGTGACGGTGCTGCTTGTAGGGACTGGTCTGCTCTAATCACTATGACTGATTTCCTCGTATTAATTGTTTAACCAGTTGGTTATGTATTCAATATTTTTTTCTTTTTGAGCATTTAATTGAATTAGTGCTAATCGGTGGTTTGTATTCACACACTTAAACTTAAATTGTAAGTAAGAATAAATTATTTAAAAGAGCAACACACAAGTTTCTTGATTGTTCTTCTTGTGATGAGACAGCATTCCGAATGAGCGGTAGATTAAAAAAAAAAAAAAAAAAAATGTTATGACTATTCAAAAGTGCTTCAATGTAAGTTTATTTGAATAAATGATTTTCTATTCTATTCTATTCTAATGAATAGTCCGGTAAAATCAAGAGTATCATTTTGACAATAATCCATAATTTAATGTCGTATTATTAATTACCAATGACCTTGTCCTTATCTGATTTAAAATAGAAATAGAAATAATTTTTATTCAAATAAACTTAATATCAGCATTTTTGATTAGTCAAGTTTTTTTATTCTACCGCTTATTGGGAATGCAGATTCATCACAAGAAGAATAAGCAAGAAACTTGTGCGTTGCTCTTTTAAATAAATATTGATTTACTTATATTTAATTAACAACAAGGGTTAGGCATGCGGCAATCAACATAGAAACCGCTACGCACTTAATATCTGTTCAGTCAGATAAACATTGTCAGCGCTATGAATTTTAAGTTAGATATTTTCTACAAAATAATTATTATCATTTATAAATTCTTCAATTTTATAATAAGCTTTTTTACAAAGAAAATATTTTATGACATATTTGAATTTTTTTCTGGCAAATTGACTACAGACTCTGGGAGTTTGTTGTAAAACCTTACGCAATTTCCATAAAACAAATTACTGACTTTCGTCAAACGGCACTTAGGTAAAACTAGTTTGTTGACATTACGTAAGCTTTTATTAGTGTAATCACCTACTTTTTTACAACTGTTAATGTTTTTCCATACATACATAATATTTTCGTAGATGTATTGAGAAGAGAAAAGAATACACAAGGTTACAAGAGAATAATTAAAATGATATGCCAAGGAGATAACTGACTAATCGTAGAGCAGTCCCTGCTCTATCAACACGGCAAGCAAGGACTCAAAAGGTTCAAATCCTGACATTTATTACCATCTGATAAGACTATAAGTGGCGTGGTATTGGTATTTCGACAATGAAAATTTCCACTCAGATTTTTGCTGAGCAATAATCTCTGAGTAAGAGGTGCGTAGACCTCTTACTCAGAGATTATTGCTCATATATTTATTCAGACAGCGTAACAATAATACGTATGGATTCAAGTGTTCTGTGTGTTGTGGAAGAAAATGCCTTTATATTAATACTACTATTGCCTCGGCTTCGCTTGCGTTAACTTATCACCTTAGGGGTAGAATTAATCAAAATCCTTTCTTAGCGGATGCCTACGTCATATACCTGAATGCCAAATTTTAGCTCGATCCGCCCAGTGGTCTGAGCTGTGCGTTGATAGATCACTATGTCAGCCACCTTTGAGTTATATATATTTAGATTCTCATATCAAACTTTCATATGGCCTTTATATATATGTTACGGAAATATTTTTGTTTAGAATAGAATAGAAAATCATTTATTCAAATAAACTTAATTTAAGCACTTTTGAATAGTCATAACAATTTTTTTATCTACCGCTCGTTCAGAAAGCTGTCTCATCACAAGAAGAACGAGCAAGAAACTTGTGTGTTGCTCTTTTAAATAATCCTTGTAAGTTTACATTTACAAGTCGAAACGTGTGAATACAAACTACCAACCAGCACTAATTTTTGGGTCAAATATAAATATACAATAAGATTGAATGTTCATTATTATATTAAAGTTAGAAAGTCCAATTAATAGAACTGCAACTGTGAAGCGTAAATAAATATTACTTCCATAATAATATTCCTCGCACGGCACAAACATTTGTATTCATGAGTATGATTGTTTGTATCGGTCTGGGTGTTTTCTATGTATAATATGTATGTATTCACAAAAAAAAAATCTATGTATATGTATCAGTTATCTAGTACCCATAACACAAGCTTTAGCTAGCTTAACTTGGGTCTAGATGGCGCTGTGTGAATTGTCCTGAGATTACTATTATTATAAAGTTTTGCAATAAGCTGCAACTGTCTTCAAAAGATAAGTATGGTTTGGCACTAGTGGATAAAAATGGGCATAATGCCCAATTTACACTCAGTCCGAGTGTGCAGGGGAAGTGAGTACGAAAGTGAGCAGTACGAGAGTGGAAACACTTCCCATGCCACTGGCGCTGCCACGCGCGCTGCCCGGCGCTCCCTCGATTGATGGTTTTTCGTGCGAGTCAAAGGACTGGCAGCGCGAGTGGCAGCGTGTTTTTACATTCAGCCCTCTCGCTCAGTTGTCGCCTAGCAATATTTCGGAAAGCTGTCTCATCACAAGAAGAACGAGCAAGAAACTTGTGTGTTGCTCTTTTAAACAATTTTATTCTTACTTTACAATTTAAGTTTAAGTGTGTGAATACAAACTACCGATTAGCACTAATTCAATTAAATAATCAAATAGAAAAAATGTCTGAAAAATGACTGTTTGTTCGGGTAATCTCTGAAATGACTGGACAGATTTTGACGGGCTTTTACTGGCAGGTAGCTGATGTAAGGAGTAACTTAGGCTACTTTTATTTGAGAAAAATTCTCTAGTTAACTTTTTTGTTGTATTCCACGCGGGCGAAGACGAGTACAGCTAATGTTATATATATGTCATTGTACCTACAACACCGTTAATAGATATATGATTATCACCATTTATAAAAAAATTAAATTTCACTTTATTATATGTAATAAACAATACAATATTAATATTAGTTCGTAGCGTACCATGTATCGGTAGATAATATGACTTCCAATATTAAAGTTCACTCCCCAAGATATATTTACTATCACGAACAATATTACAAGCAACATCCTGGGGCTCAGTTCTGCTATCGATTACCAGTGCATCTACAGTTGCAGTCACGTAGCCGGCATCTGTAACTCGGGGTTCGCTGGACGCTGGCGCTCCGCCACGTAAAGCTCCGAAATCTCATCTACAAGTATTCCGTTGTCATAATACGATTGATTACCAACACATTTTAAAGTGAGGTCAAATAGAATATAGAAGTATATGATATAGTTTCGTTTGTACATCTGTACAAATTTGAAATTTAAATTCAAAATATCTTTATTCATGTAGGTCTATTACAGATTCTTATGATATATCAAATCTACCGTCAGTTCGGAATGATTGCGAGATGAGAAGAACTGACAAGAAAATCAGCTCGTATTCTTTTCGAATAAATGTATAAAGCTATAGAGTTTGTTTGGTTGAACATGAATTAACCAGTTCAGCCTGAGATTAATAAAGATCAGCTGCTTAGATCGAAAATATATTTTATTATTAATTAACCTGACTACAGAGGAATTCTACAGATTATATAACATCACGCTACGATTAATAGGAGCGGAGCAATATTGAAAAATGTCTTAAAAACGAGGAATATACGACGCAGATGACATTTCAGATATCAAATCATATCAGGTGATGTCATGATTACGTGATAGCTTCAACTGATCTGTCAAGTTAAAAGCGTTCGTTATCATCCACACAGATAAGACCAGTATAATCCACTATATCAGAATTAAATAGAATAGAAAATCATTTATTCAAATAAACTTACATTGAAGCACTTATGAATAGTCATTACATTTTTTTAATCTACCGCTCATTCGGTAAGCTGTCTCATCACAAGAAGAACAAGCAAGAAACTTGCGTGTTGCTCTTTTATATAGTTTTATTATTACTTTACATTTTTAAGTTTAAGTGTGTGAATATAAACCACCAATTATCGCTAATTAAATTAAATACTCAAATAGAAAAAATATTGAATATGTAACCAACTGGTTAAACAATTAATAAGAGGAAATCAGTCATAGTGATTAGAGCAGACCAGTCCCTACAAGCAGCACCCGTTCACGAGTATGACGGATGAGCCAGCCATCACTGCGCTCGGCCATATTTTAGGGAGCCCAATGACCCGGATTTCGATTTTTATTGACTTCGACTTACAGCAATCATTATAATAATATAATCAGGACAATTCACACAGCGCCATCTAGACCCAAGTTAAGCTAGCTAAATCTTGTATCATGGGCACTAGATACATAATTTTTTTTTTCGTAAATAAATATACATTATAAATAGTAATTGAATGCGTATTTTAAAGAAATACGTCGTGTAGAAAGTATTTTTAAAGAATGCGTAATATATATGCAAAAAGGAACACAGGAAATACATTTAGAGGAGTTATAATTTTACCGTGATTGTAAGGAAAAGTAAACAAACTAATAAGGTTTCTACAAATCGTTATCCTGTTGCTATAAACGCGAGGTGGGCGTATATACTCACATATTTCTACGGCATCTATGAATACAGAGAACAAACAATAAATGTTATTACATCCAATATTACTTCACAAGTCGTCATCATAAATATTGGATAGTTACTTGGGTAAGTTCGCTACAGAAATACACGGAGCCCCAGACATTGTGATCCAAGATTGAAAAAATATAGATAGAATAGAAAATCATTTATTCAAATAAACTTACATTGAAGCACTTTTGAATAGTCATCACATTTTTTTTTAATCTACCGCCCATTCGGAAAGCTGTCTCATCACAAGAAGAACGAGCAAGAAATTTGCGTGTTGCTCTTTTAAATAATTTTATTGTTACTTTACATTTTTAAGTTTAAGTGTGTGAATACAAACTACCAATTAGCACTAATTCAATTAAATACTGAAATTGAAAAAATATATAAATATATATCTCTTCAAGAATAAAAAAGCCACTTAATTGACATTCATCTGTTCATTACACGGTACTCTAATGAAGCAGCAACATGACCAGCGAGGACCGTTCGGAGGACACCGACAATATCCGAACAGAGCCGATCGCCACTTGTGCATAATACGACGGCAAAGTTACACATAATTTATATTCTTGTAAGGAATCCGCATTTAATTATTTATAGTGATTTTCCGGGAATTTTGACAAAAAAAAATCTGTGATACATTAAGTTTCCTTGATAAATTTTTAACTAAATCTAAATATATATAACTCAAAGGTGACTGACGTACTGATCTATCAACGCACAGCCCAAACCACTGGACGGATCGGGCTGAAATGTGGCATGCAGGTAGATGTTATGACGCAGGCATCCACTAAGAAAGGATTTTGATTAATTCTACTCCCAAGGGGATAAAATAGGGGATGAAAGTTTGTATGAAACTTTGTCAATTTTAAACCGATCGGGTTGAGACTTTGCATGCATAAAGCTACTATGACGTAGGCATCCCCTAAGAAAGATTTTGATAAATTCCACCTCTAAGGGGATAAATAAACGCGAGCGAAGCCGCGGGAAAAGCTTGTTATCTAATAAAATTACCATGGCCCATGTGAATTTTTTCTGATATTACCGCGGCGATTAACATGATAAAGTATTTATCGTATCATCATTTGTATTATTGGAGTTGCTGAAGCTCCGACATATCATTTAAAAAAAACAGATTATTTATGAAATGATAACATATCTATATTTGTTTCCTCCTTTATTCTGTGTGTACTCATATAATAGTGTCACTAGCGTTTCCGAGTACACAGCATCTTTTATGTTCATCTATTGTGAATAAAAGGATGAGAGCGTTAACCGCGTCTGAGCGAAAACAAACGAAGTAAATGACAAAGAGGCTGTGATCTGCAAGGATTCATATTTCGTTACCATATCTGATTTTTCCTCTCTATCTATATATCTGAGAATAATCTAGAATGAGTGGTCATGCTCACTAAAATGTCCAGACATGTGGCGGTGTGGTGGATCGGGTCATTGGGCTCCCTAAAATATGGTCGAGCGCTGTGATGGCTGGCTCCTGAATAAGTGCTGCTTGTAAGGACTAGTCTGCTCTTATCACTACGACTGATTTAATCTTATTGATTTTTATATTTGAGCCTAAATAAATTAGTGTTGGTTGGTAGTTTGTATTCACACGTTTCGATTTGTAAAATGTGATTTAACACACAATTTTCTTGCTCATTCTTGTGATGGATCTGCATTCCGAATGAGTGGTAGATTAAAAAAAATGTGACTACTCAGAAGTGTTCATATTAAGTTTATTTCAATAATGATTATTTCTATTTCTATTTCTACTTAATTACTTAAATATATTATGTAATAACAGTAATTTCACTTCTAAAAATATGGAAAGTTCCCGAAATCGTTTCCTAACATTCACATTGTATAAAAGCACTAATTTAATTTCGCTGAAAATTTGAAACTTCCTTAAATCAATTCCTAATCTTTACCTACGCTATAAATGACTCTTGATCGAAAGCTTCACGGTTCTAAACGTATCCGTTTAGTAGCGTCAGTTGTTGTCTGTCAGTCAATCAACGTCTACATCTATTTAGGTAGCTGCAATTTCCCACAGCGTCCTATTTTCAACCGAGTCAATCACTCTAAACCAGAGGCTCCCAAACTTTTTTGTGTCGTAGACCCTTTGCCATATTTTTCGGTTTTGGGTAAACCCCCCGTTCTTATCTGGTATCTAACTATATAACTCAAATGTGACTGACGACAAAGTTACACATTACTTATATTCTTGTAAAGAATTAGCAATTAACGTATAATATTTATAATGTTTTTCCGGGAATTTTGACAAAAAAAAATCTGTGATACATTAAGTTTCCTTGATACATTTTTAACTAAATCTAAATATATGTATATAACTCAAAGGTGACTGACGTAGTGATCTATCAACGCACAGCCCAAACCACTGGACGGATCGGGCTGAAATTTGGCATGCTGGTAGATGTTATGACGTAGGCATCCGCTAAGAAAGGATTTTGATTAATTCTACCTACAAGGGGATAAAATAGGGGATGAAAGTTTGTACGAAACTTTGTCAACATTAAACCGATCGGGCTGAGACTTTGCATGCATAAAGCTACTATGACGTAAGCATCCCCTAAGAAGGGATTTTGATAAATTCCACCCCTAAGGGGACAAATTAACGCGAGCGAAGCCGCGGGCAAAAACTGGTTGACTTATAAATTTCTAACTATACTAAAGTTTAGAGTTAAAAACAACAACATGACCGCGCAGTCGTGACCCCCTGCAGTTTGTCATAGACCCCTGGGGGTCGATATAGACCACTTTGGGGATCACTCCTCTAAACGGTATCAAGTCAGATTGTCCCGAGATAACTAAAAAAGGTCCAACTAAACAGGATTCGGTTAATGTTTTACCGGGGCCATTATTATAAAGCAAGGTCGGTCACATGTGTCCAACCCTTACAAAGTTGCCGTAACTTTTGGGACGCCTATTCCCCGGGCAACGATGGTGCTCTTAAACAAGTCGACACATTACCATAAGCCTGAACAACTGTACCTATTATTATGTAATTGTGTGCTGTCAATAAGAACGCAACTGTCAAACTGATCGGGACGTAGCGAGTTTGGAGCACGCTGTTGCGGGACCGCAGAGCATCCCTCGGGAGATGTGTATCAGTTTGGCGGTTTTTACTCACCAAACAGTTTCATAACTGATTGATATTTGCGATTGATGCGACGTCTTCTGTATTATAAATTATTGAATAGAATAGAATAGAATTTTTATTAACTCGTTTTTACAGTAATAACATAAGAAATAGAAGAATAATTTACACATTAATAAACGGAGTCAATGTGGCCAAACCTCAGCATAATTCAGGCTATTAAACTTTGGAATGACTTACCTCTTAATATCAAGACCGCCACGAGTAGATATTCTTTTAAACGTAAACTGTGGGACTACTATCTAAATTCGTAAATTTGTTTCTGTAGTGTAACTGTCAGATTGTATGGTATGTATTCATATAGTTGTGTATTGTGTATGAGTATGTATTTGTATATCCTATTATAGATTCCTTCTTTGTTTATATATGTTTATATTTATGTATTATTGTAAATGTAATAGTATAAATATTATTATATCATTTTTTATGCCTTGATTTTTATTTTTTTTTGTTATGATTATTTTTGCACCGCCAACAATTTTTCTCTGTACTGCCTATGGTTGACTGGTAGAAAATACCGCATGGTGTTAAGTCCGCCAAATGTACTGTTACTTTTGTACTGTGTGCATTAAAGTTATATAAATAAAAAAAAATAAAAATATATAATGCTGGAAATAGTTTCCTGCGCCGATTTTCAGTTGGGCCCCCAGTATTGCAATGTTTTATGACGTGTGATTTTTAATAACGCTGATGATAGGATTTTCATGTTAGTATATTATATTTAAAACTAGCTAGTCGCCCCGGCTTCGCATGGGTGTATATGTATTATATATATAAACCTTCCTCTTGAATCACTCTATCTATTAAAATAACCACTTCAAAATACGTTGCGTAGTTTTAAAGATTTAAGCATACATAGGGATGGACTGACAACGACAGCGACTTTATTTTATACTATGTAATATTTAAGATTGAGATATATATGAATTACTAGATGTGCCCGCGACTTCGTCCGCGTAAATTCGATACTTCCATACATCCTTTCATCGCCCCTTTCAACCCCTTACAACCCTTTTTTCGGATTAAAAAGTAGCCTATGTCCTTTCTCAGGTTACATACATAGGGACGAACAGACAGCGACAGCGACTTTGTTTTATAATATGTAATAATAATGATACTGAGGTGAGAGAAGAAAATTTGTAATTAATATTTCTCTTCGAATATTTTTTTTCTTATTACGCTATTATTTATTTATTTAGTTAATCCATATTGTGTTAGAAGCGTAATAGTATTTATGTATTTGTATTTATGTACTTTATTAACTTCGAGCCATTACTGATTGTACCCGATATATTTAAATACAAGCTCTCGCGACTTTGTCCGCGTGGAATTTAACTTTATTTTTCTAAAATAACAGTAGCCTAAGTTACTCCTTATTACTTTCGCTACCTGCCAAAAAAAGTCCGTCAAAATCGGTCCACCTATTTCAGAGATTAACCGAAATAAACAGACAGACAGACAGACAAAAATTGTAAATAATGTTATTTTGGTGTATGTACCGTATATATATTCATATGCAGTAGTAAAAAACGGTTATTTCAATATTACAAACAGACACTCCAATTTTATTTATATATATAGATGTACGGCCTTTGAACGCAGATTTTTTTCCAATCTCATGCGATCGTGTAATCGATGGCTAATAGAATAAATTCATTTGTTATAATTAATCGCTCCCAAAAGCTTTTGTTTTTTACTGACTGCAGAGATTTTAGTTCGAGATATTCTCGCGTTCGGTCCCAATCGGTTCTAAATTGTGTTTTATTTCTTACGAAATCCAACAGAATAGAACATAATGTCATATTGACCACATAGTGAAATATTCCTTTTTAATTCATATAATAATTATAGTAATAATCATTCATCATTTATACTGTCATTGTTTGTTGATTTTTACCCCAATATAAGGGTAAAAATCAACAAACAATGACTCGATAAGTCTATTACCCCATTAAAGGGAGATATATATATATAATATATTGAAATAGCCGTTTCTCTCTACATGTATATGAATATAAATACGGTATATACACCAAAATAATATTTTTTACAATTTTTGTCTGTCTGTCTGTCGGCATGTTTCTTCCGGCTAATCTCTGATATGGCTGAACTGGTTTTGACGGGACTTTTATTTATATATATATAGATACGGCTACTTTTAGTTTAGAAAAATATTCAAATTAACTTTTTTGTTAAATTCCACGCGGACGAAGTCGAGTGACAAGCTAATATGCAATATATTTTAGAAAAATAAAGTTAAATTCCACGCGGACAGAGTCGCGAGTACAGCTAATATATGCTTATTCAAAAGACAAATCTCTTTCTCTTGCAATGAGACTGCAGACTCCCCGCTCTCCGCGCGGTGAGCGGCATCCGATGTCCTCTCTCCGCCGTCACCAGTAGGGAATGCAATCCCGACTCGAGATTGAAAATTCGGGATCCCGTGATTAGAAATATCAATCCCGCGGGATCCCGGAATTTTCGGGATCCCGTCTAAATTTAAAAAATGTTGAATTCAGATGACTGTAAAAGCTAATAACTGCTTGTTTGTGATAGTGAGGTTAACTAAAACAACATATTACTCGAAAGAAAATAAAAACCTTTATTCTTTAATCTTACCAACTAAATAATAATCAGGTTGTAAGGAAATTAACATAGGTAAATTAGGTAATCAAAACAATAAGCTTATTTCAAGGGAATTAGGAAAAAGAGTGATTTTGAGTCATTTTCAAAATCACTCTTTTTCCTAATTCCTTAAAAAACAAAGGGTATTAATAGTTTCATCTGCTAAACGGCATCTAATGTCCGTTGCAATGTACCCCGCTGCTGAGAATGCCCTCTCCGACTCAACGCTGGTTGGCAACAGCGTGGCGAAGCAATTATATGCAAACTGCAAAAATCGCCCCCTTGTTCCTCCACACTCAAACAAATCCATTTCTTTTTTAATGGTAGATTCTAATTTGTCTAAGCTCGTGGACGTGGATATACGTGCAAAAGGACTTTTAGAAGCTCGCAGAGTTTCTTCTAATTCCTCTTGAAGCGATTTATTAATTTGTTCAGCACGTAAATTCAAATCTTCTGCAATCATTGAAAGAGGCAAGTCATCTTCGATTAGTACTGCCGTATTAATATCTGCTTGGTTTGGTTCTTTACGGTATAATCGTGTGATTATATTTTTTATTTCTTTTTTACTGCCGCCCAATCCCGTCAATCTCGAACGGGATCTCGTCATATGATGCGTCGGGATTGATCCCGAAAAATTACACGAGATCTCGCGAGATCGGGATCCCGCGGATCGGGATTGCATTCCCTAGTCACCAGCCCTCCAAGCGACGGTAAAGCTTTTTCGTGACGACGTATTAAGAATTTTCGGTCTATATGAATTCAAATTCAAATTCAAAAATCATTTATTCATGTAGGACATTTTAGCCGCTTATGAACGTAAATTTTTTTATATTACAATTTTTCCCTACCGTCCAGTTCGGTATATAGATCCAATTAAGAAGAACTGGCAAGAAACTCAATTGAATTACTTTTTTTTTAAAGCCAGTTTATTTACAATATATATTTATATAGGTGTCTACCATTAAATGAAAATCAAGTGCATGAACAACTTTTGCCATGCACGCTCGTTATTTGAGTAATCGTTTAGTGAGTAATAGGCTTTGCTCAGTAAATATGATTTAACAGATGTTTTGAATTTATTTAAGGGTAATTCCAGTATATCCTTTGGTATCTTATTGTAAATTTTTATACCTATTATCATAAAAGATCTATTGACTTTTTCTAAACGATACTTTACAGATTTTTTTATTAAAAATAATTACTAGTTCTAATATAAATTTTAATCTTCTATTTAAAGATAGAGTGGCATGTGTGTGTGGCATAGCAGGAAATAAGTAATAGGTAAATTCTACTTACTATCTTCAAAGTATCACAGTATCCGAATACAAATTATTATCGTCAGAATTATACGACTTTGTACAATGTCTCCTTATTTATACCACCGGCAGTTACCATCCAAATATAAAACTCAAATAGTGGTAATAGAAGTTTCACTTCAGAAGTATGGGAAGTAGATTCACGTAAATATATTATAATAGAATACACGTGTATTTGATTTTATTATAGAAATATAGATATTTTCCATTCAACGCTGGTCCAGTTCCGGAGACAATTAAATTTCCACCGTAAATAGACAAATTATATTTAACATTGTACCAATTTTCTTTTCTTTAATATAAATAAAATTCTGTTAACATGATAATTCATTGCATTACGTAGTTATATATCATTTTCTATTTAGTTTACTTTTCATTATATAACCTTATCTAGTGTATATTGAATGCGTCTATATAATTTAGCTCTTAGGCATACATAGTGTTGGATTACAATCCAGTTTTGTACCGAACTACACGCTCCTATTATATTATTATATTGACTGTAATCTGTTTTGTCTGCTAATAAATAAATAAATAAATTTGCTTTTATATCACTCGAGTGTATGGTTAGGCAAATTTCCGTATTCTAATCCATTAGCTGGTTTAGTTGGCATTTACTGATATGAACTCTATATTTAATTACTTAATGAGGGACCGCCGGTGGCCGCTAGTGATGCTGCCCCTGCTCAACTAACATCGATAGCTACATTTTATTTATTTACCAGTTATCAGCCTCAACTTTGCACGGGTGTACATGTATCATATATACATATAAACCTTCCTCTAGAATCACTCTATTTATTAAAAAACCCGCTTCAAAATCCGTCTTAAAGATTTAAGCATATATAGGGACAGACAGACAGCGACAGCGACTTTGTTTTGTACTGTGTAACTAGCTACTCGCCTCGGCTTTGACCGGGTGTGCATGTATTATATATATAAACCGTCCTCTAGAATCACTCCATCAATTTAAAAAAACGCTTCAAAATCCGTTACGTAGTTTTAAAGATTTAAGCATACATAGGGACAGACAGACAGCGACAGCGACTTTGTTTTATACTATGTAATGACTAGCTATGCGCCTCAGTTTTGCATGGATGTACAGGTATTATAAATATAAAACTTATTCTTGAATCATTATCTATTACTAAAAACTACATTAAAATCTGTTGCATAATTTAAGAGATCGAATGAAAAGACTGACGAAGCGATTTTATATTATATTTATTAATTCTTGGTAATGTAAATCTACTTAAAACAAGATTTACTTAAAACGGCAACACACAAGTTTCTTGCTCATTCTTCTTGTGATGAGTCTGCGTTCCGAATGAGTGGTAGAATAAAATAAAACACGACTTTTATAGTGCCGCTCATTCGGAACGCACACTATCATAAAAATAATGAGCAAATTAGTGTATTGCTCTTTTAAATAAATGTTGTTTTATATAGATTTACATTAACAAGGATTAGGCATGCGACAATCCACACAGAAACCGCTACGCACTCTTTGTTGAATCAGATAACATTGTCAGCGCTATGAATTTTAAGTTAGATATTTTCTACAAAAACATTATTGTCATTTATAAATTCTCCAATTTTATAATAAGCTTTTTTTTACAAAGAAAAAATTTTATAACACATTTTATTTTTTTTCTGGCAAATTGAGTACAGACTTTGGCAGTTTGTTGTAAAACCTTACGCTATTTCCATAAAACGAATTACTAATTTTCGTTAAACGGCACTTAGGTAAAACTAGTTTGTTGACATTAAGTAAGCTTTTATTAGTGTAATCACCTACTTTTTTAAAATTGTTAATGTTTTTCCTGGCATACATATATAATATCGATAAGTAGTTATTCCCATCATTGGGCTACCAGTAGCGGTGGTAAACGGTACACGGCAAGCCCGGGTCAAGGGCAGCCCCCAGCCCACGGGCATAAGGCATTCAATTCAATTCAAATCTTCATTCATGTAGGTCTATTACAGACTCTTATGATATGTCAAATCTACCGTCAGTTCGGAATGATTTCGAGATGAGAAGAACTGACAAGAAACTCAACATCGTATTTGTAGCAAACTCCTCTGAATTTTATAATCATATATTTATATATTCTTTTTGTTACATTTACATATATCGCTGTCATGTTAATAGGTAGTATCCAGCTCGGTAGATCCAATTTCGAGAAAGAGGGCAGCGTTCGGGAAGCTCCGATATATCTTTTCGTCCAAATTTCCGCAGTGTCTCAAGACGAAGGTTTACGACCAATGTGTGTTGCCAGTGATGACTTACGGAACAGAGACGTGGTCGCTAACTATGAGCCCCATCAACAAGCTCAGAGTCACTCAGAGGGCAATGGAGAGGGCTATGCTCGGAGTTACTCTGCGTGATCGAATCAGAAATGAGGAGATCCGCAGAAGAACCAGAGTGCCCGCCATACACAACAACATAGCCCGAAGAATTGCGACTCTGAAGTGGCAATGGGCAGGGCACATAGCTCGTAGGGCAGATGGCCTTTGGGGCAGTAAAGTCCTCAAGTGGCCACGGACCGGAAGACGCAGCGTGGAAAGGCCTCCAGCAAGGTGGACCGACGATCTGGTCAAGATCACCGGAAGGCGTTGGATGCGAGCAACTCAGGAGTGTCGTGGAGATTTTTGGGGGAGACCTTTGTTCAGCAGTGGACGTTTTCCGGCTGCGATGATGATGATGTCATGTTAGTGACATTTTATTTTATCTCCGTATGTTCCTTATTAAAACCCTCAGCACCACTCACTCATCAGACACATTAGATACCTCCGCTTTAGTTTTCCTTTCAAATAAATGTTGTACTTGTTTACAAAAATACAGTTTTATTTTTAAATTCAAATTTGGGAGAATAGAGTGAACTTTATGTATTATATATATACTAGCTGTCCCGGCAAATGTTGTTTTGCCATATAAATTAATAACGCTATAAAAATATTTAAAGTATTTTTATATATCTATAAAAATATTTTTTTAATGACACATAATAAAAAATATAAATAAAAAATCGTACCCAAAAAATAAAAAATAATATTAGAGGTGGACGACCCTTATCACTTAGGGGTATGAAAAATAGATAGTAGCCGATTCTCGGACCTACTGAATATGCATATAAAATTTTATGAAAATCGGTCAAGCCGTCAGAGGAGTATGGTAAGTAAAATTGTGACACGAGAATTTTATATATAAGACTAGCTTTTGCCCGCGGCTTCGCCTGCGTTAATTTATCCCCTTAGGGGTGGAATTTATCAATGTCCATTCCTTGGGGATGCCTACGTCATAGTAGCTTTATGCATGCAAAGTCTCAGCCCGATCGGTTTAAAATTGACAAAGTTTCATACAAACTTTCATCCCCTATTTTATCTGGTTGCGGGTTCGATTCCTCGCACGGTACAAACATTTGTATTCATGAGTATGATTGTTTCTGTCGGTCTGGGTGTTTACTATGTATAATATGTATGTATTTGTATCAGTAATCGAATACCCATAACACAAGCTTTAGCTAGCTTAACTTGGGTCTAGATGGCGCTATGCAAATTGTCCTGAGATTATTATTATTAAAGCAATATTATTATTATTATATATATTTCAATTGTTCAATACCGTGGTACTAAAATTGGTCTGGATTGTTACGTTCCATTACACGTAAGAGCCTACTCATTCCTGCGTAGATCTGAAAATCAGAAACTCTTAAAGCTACATAAATCAACGTGTACAACCTTATATTAGAGTTGAAAAGATAAAAATGTAGGTGAAGGTAGGGTCGGCGCGGCGGGTGGGAGCGCGCGGCGGGGCAATCAATTTATCGGTCGGAAGCCTACCTCCCCTGGGCACCATCCCTTCCTGTTTTAATTTCCGACTAAGTATCCTGCTCGATAACCGAGATACCAAGACGCAAACAAACCTGCAGTGACACTTGGAAATGTGATTTGAGAGAAATATTTGTTTTTTATCAGAGAAAGTTAAAAAAATACAAAAGTTACATTTCTCCAGAATCTTTCCTGACGGCCGCGGTGGTTTAGCGGTCTAGTATACCGCTTTACGTCCGATGGTTGCGGGTTCGATTCCTCGCACGGCACAAACATTTGTATTCATGAGTATGATTGTTTGTATCGGTCTGGGTGTTTTCTATGTATAATATGTATGTATTTACGAAAAAAATATATCTATGTATTTGTATCAGTTATCTAGTACCCATAACACAAGCTTTAGCTAGCTCAACTTGGGTCTAGATGGCGCTGTGTGAATTGTCCTGAGATGATTATTATTATTATTACATTTAAAACAAGTCGACTATCTCGCCAGTTCTTTTCAATTGAAGCTGCACCAAAATACGATGGTAATTTTTTTTATTATGTAACAAAAACGCGTCAAGCGCTTTATAAAAGCGCTCGCTTTCTCTTCTGTTGGCGGATTGTTTTTATAATATTGATAGAATTTTTGGCAGCAAAAATGGTTTAACATAATTACAAATTTCAAACAAAATGCAAAAAATACAAAGCAAAGTATAAATTTTTATAAAAAAATAACAATATACATACATAAATATATATGTAAATATAACCCATAAATGTATAAATATTCTATATAATTACATAATGATCCGATAATCAAATTATAAGTACAGTCTCAAATTGAAAGTAAGAAAAACAGAAAATATAGACAGAACTATAGGGATATAAAAAGTTTCGGAATTCCTGAAAAATATACAAAAATATCGACCTCATCCCGCTATTAGGTATTTCATATATTACAATAATATAATATAATAATCTCAGGATAATTCACACACACAGATATTTTTTCTATTTGAGTATTTAATTGAATTAGTGCTTATTGGTGGTTTGTATTCACACACTTAAACTTAAAAATGTAAAGTAATAATAAAATTATTTAAAAGAGCAACACGCAAGTTTCTTGCTCGTTCTTCTTGTGATGAGACAGCTTTCCGAATGAGCGGTAGATTAAAAAAATGTAATGACTATTCAAAAGTGCTTCAATGTAAGTTTATTTGAATAAATGATACTCTATTCTATTCTATTCTACAGCGCCATCTATTGCCGGCGTCAGTGCCGTGATCACACAGACAATTTCAATATCTCAATTTTATATTATTTTATATGTATGTTAATCTATAAGGTATTTATAATATGGACCTAGTAGCCTGAAATAAATAAATAAAATATACCCAAGTTAAGCTAGCTAAAGCTTTTGCTATGGGTACTAGATAACTGATACAAGTACATAGATATTTTTTTTTCGTAAACACATACATATTATACATAGAAAATAGATCTATACAAACAATCATACTCTCATGTTTGTGCTGTGCGAGAAATCGAACCTGCAACCTTCGTAAGCAAGGCGGTGTGCTAAACCACTACACCACCGAGGTCGTTGTATATTCAGTACGAGCATGTGTTGTAGCTATAGGTGCTAGTTAAGGCAGTCAATACGATTTTTATATTTCGGATTATAATCATACGGTGCAGTCTTCTGTGCACAGCCATCGCTGGCACTGCGCCAGTGGGGAATAAGATGAGCATTAGGCCAGGTCAGTTAACTCATCGTGACTATTTTTTTTTCTTTTATAACACAAGGGACACACGAGCATGCAGCTCACCTGATGGTAAGCGATTACCGCCGCCCATGAGCACCCGCAACACCAGGGGAATTGCAAGTACGTTGTCGGCCTTTTAAAAGGAATAAGCTCTTTTCTTGAAGGTTTCAATATCGTATCGGTTCGGAAATACCATTGCTGGAAGGTGATTCCACAATGTGGTTGTGCAAGGCAAAAAGTTTCTAGAAAACCGCACTGTGGAAGACCGCCATTCATCCAGATGATCAGGATGGTATTTCAGTTTCTGGCGGGTGGTACGGTACTCAGCAGCTGGTATTAATCCGAACAACAATTAATTTACGGAAATATAACAATAACTGCCAGGCGATTTCACGTGGAGGTAGGCCTAAATATCAATATGGACCTAATCCCTATTGCCATCAACTCCTCTCGTCTTGCCCTACCACCTCTCTTCTTACACAACAAAGATCTGCAGATTTTATCAAACTGAAGAGGAAACGCCACTACACATCCTATGTGGTTGCAGCCCACTCATGCATAAACGAAATATCTCCTTTGGAAAGTTACACTCAATCCTGAGGAGATAAAAACCATCGCTCCTAAGAATATCCTTCAATTCTTGTACCTGACGGGTCTAGGTAGTGAACTTTTGAAGAAGGGCGATTGCTATAAACAACTGTCAATAGCCCAAACAACCCAATTAAAAAAAATACTGGACTTCTAGATTGGCTCAAAACTTGTGTACATGTATTATACATATAAACTTTCCTCTAAAATTAAAGAAACCGCTTCAAAATTCGTTGCGTAGTTTTAAAGATTTAAGCATACATATGGACAGACAGCGACAGCTAATTTGTTTTATACTATGTAATGATAACCTTTCATACAGACTTTCCTTTTCTGTCTTTATATAGAGATGCAAGAGGGTGCACAGTTCATTATATAGGGTATATAATGAATAATAATAATAATATATTTATTTTTCTCCACAAAATCATACATAATATAGAGTGCTGCAGAGCCTTTGAGGCATGTAAAATTCTATGCAAAAATACAGATTTGTGGAGAACTGGTGCCTGTACTAGGTAGAAGAACCTGTATCACGGGTCACCAGGTCCCCCCAATAGATCTTACATGCTAAAATTTATATGTAGGTACATTAGAATACGTGGCAATACTTGTTCAAGTACGGGATTATATATTAAGAAGGAGCGACCGACGTGGTATAAAAAAATAAATTATTTGCTCTAGGAGAAAAAAGCTCTGGTTTCAGTTATAGTAACTGAAACCAGAGCTTTTTATCTCCTAGAGCATATAATTTATTTTTTTGATGAAGTCATTTTTTGAAAATAATCGATTTTATATAAATCCATTTATGTCAGAATCAAATTTAAATGTATGTTAATGATTAATTATAATTTTGTAACTGAGGAGCTAAATGTAAATGTTTTTACATGGCAAATAAATAAACCTAAATCTATTCTACACTAAAAATAGAATGACTTCAAGCAATAATAATCTTAAACAACACTTATTATTTATTTCGCTAGTACTCGTATATGAAACATTTGAGCGTCTGCAATACCAATGTTGTACACTATTAAACGAGTAAATATATAATGCAACATGCGTACAGATGCTCGAGTTCCATATTGGCTTTCCAAGCTATCTGGGGCGGCAATGTTTGGCTTCACGGCCCGCGCCGGCAAAGCGAGCAAACTCTACAAAAGCAAACCGTTTGAAAGTCAACCCTCCCACTAGAAGGATAGGACTCAGTTCACAAAAGCACCGTGTCCTTGGCATTTTAATTTCGGAGCTTGTTTACATGTTTTATCTCAGTCTCCTTTGGGTGATTAGAAAAGAATCGGATGGGACGTTTTTACGAGGACGGTGTTTTATTAAATCAGATATCGCGGAGCAAAGCTCTCGGTTGGCAAACATTGGGGAGCGAAGCCAACGGTAAAACTGATTCGCTCAGCTTAGTTTGCAGAGCGAGCAAATAGCCTGCTCCTTAGCTGGAACCACTTGCCGTGTTTGCTGATCCAATCCTATCCAAGACCTAGGTATTAATAAATGAAATGAGTTCATTTGCTATCGGTGGCGATGTTTGAAACCGATATTATTGGATTGGACTTGGAATTATTAGAATAGAATAGAATAGAAAATCATTTATTCAAATAAACTTAATTTAAGCACTTTTGAATAGTCAACGTTTTTTTTAAATCTACCGCTTATTCGGAACCTGTCTCATCACAAGAAGGATAAGCAAGAAACTTGTGTGTTGCTCTTTTAAATAATCCTTGTAAGTTCACATTTTACAAGTCGAAACGTGTGAATACAAACTACCAACCAGCACTAATTTATTTAGGCTCAAATATAAAAACACAATAAGATTAAATCAGTCTATTGATAACAGCAGACCAGTCCCTACAAGCAGCACTCGTTCACGAGTATGACGGATGAGCCAGCCATCACTGCGCTCGACCATATTTTAGACCACCACGCCGCCACGTGTCTGGACATTTTAGTGAGCATGACTACTCATTCCACTCGACCACGTCACAGCTACAAAAATTACTATATGGTATTTACAGTATTCGCATTTTACATAAGGATGCATGCGGCAATCAATACAAAAGCCGCTACGCTATCATATATCAAGAAAGCAGTATAAAAATTTAATTATAACGTTGTCCGCAAATAAACTTATACTTGCTATATATTGCTATCATCTATAAATTCATTTATCCTGTAATAGGCTTTTTACATAACATTTGTTTAATATAAAATTTGAATTGCCTCTCTGTTAGATTTAGCGTAGATTCTGGCAGTTTATTATAGATTAGATTAGAATTAGTTTCAATGACTGTTTACGGTTAGATAGTGTCAGTCATTTATCTGCATTATATCTCATAATATGGTATTCATATATACCTTTATATATTTTATTTATAGTTTTATATATATTGTATGTATTTTTGTATGCATAGTACTTGCTTTTAGTATATATATCTCCTCCGATCGATCCCCCGTCCAATTTTAACGGGGACCTATGTTACGACGGCCTGAGCCGAGGTTCGAACCCCTAGCGGTGCCCTCAGACTACAGTCGTATCCGTCAGGCGGGAGTTGGTTTTCAGCCACTCCAGTCTTCCGCGGGTTTAGAGTGCCATATAGACTCGCCGCCTATCGTCTGGTGAAGCTGTAAAGGCTAGCTGCGGCCAACAGCATTAGAGTAGTCTAAAAAAACATGTATATAAATATATATATATATATACTACTATTTATGACATATGTATTATTTTTCTTATTGATTACATTTGCACCGCCTGCAACTCTCTGCGACCTTGCGACATACGATATTTTCTACCAGTCAACCTGCGATTGACTGGTAGAAAATGTCGTAAGGCGTTAAGTCCATCTGCTGTAACTTTCTAGAATATTCTACCGTTTAAGATATTGCAGATGTACATAAAAGTAAATGCTTATCTTACTGGATTTATTACATTTATAATAGCAAATAAGACTGAAAAACCTCGGCGTTCTAGGTGAAAAGGCTCAATATGAAAGTCGTAACTTTGATGGCTGTTTCACGTGCCCGAAATGGTGCACCGACGTGCATTAACGGTGCAACGAAGTGAATATTTTGCAGCCCGACATAAAATGTTGCAAAATACCTACCCTGCCAATGTGAATAATACTGAGAGACGGCACAGATCTACAACAAGATAATTCAATAGAACAGACAATTATTAACTCAAGTAAACTTATATTGAAACGTTTTTGAAGTCATCACTTATTTTTTTTAACTTACCGCTCATTCGGTAAGCTGTCTTTGTTTAGTAAGAACTCTCTATTGAGGTTTAGAAGGTTTAAGTTTAGGATAACCTAAGATCGACAAAATATCATATTTCAGTAGATTAGATAGACCGTCATATTCGTGAACGGGTGCTGCTTATGGGGACTGGTCTGTTCAGCTTACGAACACTGTTTAGACTTTTTGTTTTTGCAATAGTATATGCTGGTGGTCACTCTATTCTCCCAAATTTGAGTTTAAATTAATCTGTATTATTGTAAATATGTACAATGTTTATTTGAAAAGAATACGAATAAAGAGCTGAGTTTCTTGTCAGTTCTTCTCATCTCGAAATCACTCCGAACTGACGGTAGATTTGACATATCATAAGTGTAAAAGAATACGAGCTGAGTTTCTTGTCAGTTCTTCTCATCTCGAAATCATTCTGAACTGACGGTAGATTTGACATATCATAAGAGTCTGTAATAGACCTACACGAATAAAGATATTTTGAATTTTGAAAACATGTACAACATTTATTTGAAAAGAATACGATCTAAGTTTCTTGTCAGTTCTTCTCATCTCGAAATCATTCTGAACTGACAGTAGATTTGACATATCATAAGAATCTGATGATGGAAGATGAAGATATTTTGAATTAACTTCATAAATATATGGACGCTCTGCTCATTATTACGTAACTACTCATCTTTGGAGTAGCAACGAGTAGCGTTGAAAGGAAGTGTCGGTGCGAAAATGAAAAGGGTACATGTACTTCCCTGTTTCAGGCCAGTGGAAAGAATTTCAGAAGAAAGGATAATGAAACAAATGTACATACAGATAGAATACATTTCTGAAATCTGAAAAAAACTCTAGAACAATGGAATGTATGCCTTATCAGTACATAGTACAAAACAAAGTCGCTGTCGCTGTCTGACCCTATATATGCTTAGATCTTTAAAACTACGCAACGGATTTTGAAGCGGTTTTTGTTAATAAAGTGATTCAAGAGGAAGGTATATATGTATATTACATGTACACCCGTGCGAAGCCAGGGCGAGTAGCTAGTACGAGATATAAAAATCAACGAAGCAACAGTTGTTCATAAGGACAGAGGTCATATCTTGGAACCTTATGTGAAGATAAACAGATATGGTTATAAGAAAATTATACAACATTAAATTCTTTGACAGATCTCCAGAACAAGAATAAATCGCAATATTTTTTTTATATCTAATCGCAATGAATAATTATTTAATTACGTGTTTAGACTATTGTATTGTATATATAAATATATTATCTATACATATAAATAAAATTAGGGTGTCTGTAATATGGAAATAACCGTATTTTACTACATGCATATGAATATAAATACTAAAATATCGCTATTTAAATTATTAACCGACATTAAATAAATTTAATTAAATAATGTATATTGAACACGAGAGTTTAAAATTAACAACCAAAATATCATTTTTTACAATTTTTGTCTGTCTGTATGTTTGTTCCGGCTAATCTCCGAAATGGCTGGATTTTGACGGGAATTTTATTGGCAGGTAGCTGATGTAATAAGGAGTATCTTAGGCTACTTTTATTTTAGAAAAACAAAGTTAAATTCCACGCGGACGTAGTCGCGGGTACAGCTAGTATGCTATAAAATTATTTGTATTCTACCAAAATTCAATAAAATTCAAAATTCTAGATCAAAGACCTCAATTATCTGCAAAAACTAAACGTTAACTTACATACATGCTTTGTGTATATGTATTTATATAATATATGTAATATATGTGTGATCGAATCAGAAATGAGGAGATCCGCAGAAGAACCAGAGTGACCGACATAGCCCGAAGAATTGCGACTTTGAAGTGGCAATGGGCAGGGCACATAGCTCGTACGACAGATGGCCGTTGGGGCAGTAAAGTCCTCGAGTGGCGACCACGGACCGGAAGACGCAGCGTGGGAAGGCCTCCAGCAAGGTGGACCGACGATCTGGTCAAGATCGCGGGAAGGCATTGGATGCGAGCAGCGCAGGACCGATCATCGTGGAGATCTTTGGGGGAGGCCTATATCCAGCAGTGGACGTCTTCCGGGCTGCGATGATGATGATGATGATGATATATACATGCAAATGGGAAGTTATATCTCATACACGCAATTTCTAAGCAAATAAAATGTACCTCATTCAAATGGTTTTAACACTTAATTGCTTCGGTCTTAGTGCGCGGTTCACAGTTCTATAATAGTTCTAATTACAAAATTTAAATCGCTTTACCGCTCCGAGTTGATTATGGCGAGTTTCCTAGTGTCAGCGTGTAATTTGGACATTCTATGCAGTGTCGTGCAATCTGGCCACCCGCCAGACTGCGTCCACTACATTACCTACATTACGAACTGCACTGCGAGTTAGCTTCCCTCGCTTGCCTCGTCTCTGGATACTTTCACTGTTTTGTTTTTTTTTTTTTTTTTTTTTTTTAATGTGGTTTTACTGTCATGGATTTTTTTGCTTTTTTTTTTAATGTGGTTTTACTGTCATGGATTAACATAATTAACATATATTAGTTCAACACATTAGTCATTTCTGACATACAACAGACAACATGTGCCATTTATCAGTTGTATATAATATACATACATAAAATAATTAATATTTACATGTCCTTAATATATTCCCAAAATATTAGTCAATACAGACAGTCAAATTTGATGAAATTATTAGATTGAATTATATTATATATTTAACATCTAACAAGAATTTATTTAGTGTTAACTGTTGCTGGTAAATGATACTGTTGGTTATTGTTGGTTTTTTTTTTTTTATTTATGATAATGGAATGGTGCACCCGCCTGCGCTAACGGTTTACGCTGGCGGGGCACCAGTGGAGGATGATAAGATGAACTTGAGGTCAGGTCAGTTAGCCCATCGTGACAAATTCACCAAGAATTTATGATAAATGTTATTTATTAAATATATATATTAGATTAAATTAAATAAATAGACTACAGTAATTCCTATTATTCCAGATTCCAATACCATTTAATTTCCCTCTACTCCTCTTCCTTCAGGAACCTGACTTTCATTTTTGATTTGTATATATATTGTATTAATATGTAGTGGTATGTATGTATATATATTATTAAGTTATGTAAGTATTATGTATTATATATTAATTATAATGCACCGCCCACATGAATCTCTGTTTGCCCTATGGTTGACTGGGAGAAAATGCCTCTAAGTGTTAAGTCAGCCATGTCCAGCTTTATGTGTATCTGTGCATTAAAGTTTTAATAAATAAATAAATTAGATAAAAACATATAAATATTAATAATATAATAATTCTGTGATCTACTCAAACCAAATAAGTATATGTTAAAAAATGTAAAAACATTAAATATTCTTTATTGCACTTAAATACATTTGTAAGTATATTAATTACAGCTAATGTTAACAAAGGAGGACTTATCTCTAAAAGAGATCTCTTCCAGTCAACCCAATAGAGCGTGGCATAGGATGTGTTGAGTGGGTTAAAATGTGCAAATTATATTTTTTATGAAAATGTCAAAATAATTAAAACTAAACATAAAAATATAATGGCCAAAATACAGATACTAATACAATATACATAAAGATAAAAAAAAATATATTAATGTATAGTATGTACTTGAATACCTAAACAAAAAAAGTTACATTTATAATAAATATATGATAACTCTTTCCTGTTCTATACGATCCACTAGCTCCTCAGTACCTCAAAGAAAGATTTCAATTTCTAAGTTCATCACATTCTCGTGATCTTCGCTCTTCATCTAATCACCTGCTTTATACTCCTTCTCATCGCTCTAATTTCTCATCTCAATCTTTCACTATTTCTGCCATTAACCTTTGGAATGCACTTCCTGTTGGCCTTAGAAGATGTCAAACCAAATTTACCTTGAAGAGGTCCTTGCGTGAACATTATTCCAAATATCTTTAATAGTATTCAACCAAACTTCTATTGAGATATGATATTATATAAACTCCATGAGATTATATGAATATTTATTATGTGTAGTTTAAGTTTATATTTTATTTATATGTAATCCATAAACTTATATATTTTATATTTGTATATTAGTATTTTCATATATTTGTATCTGTATATATATGTACTATTTTTATGTATCTATTTGTTATAATTTTTGTTTTTTTCTTTTTTCTTTCAATTAATTAATAAAGTACACCGCCTTATTATCTCTGATGACCGCTACTGTTGACTGGTAGAGAATGCCATCAGGCATTAAGTCCGCCACGTATACATTTTTGTGTGCAAAAGAATAAATAAATAAATAAATATATACTAAATCAAACAATAAATACTACAAAGATATACAATGATGACACTAATCACATTAGTGTAGTGTAAAACAAAATTGTAGTGAAAAATTCGTATCCACTAAAAGCCGTGAAGCCACTATATTGGTGTGTATCAAAGTTTTAATCGAGCTATGAATTAAGCAAATATTCTCAAACACCTCCGTTAAAATAACCACTAAATTTTGCTAAACAAACTCTTAATCTCATGCAAAACCATTAGAAAGTTGGAACCGGTTTGAGCTTAGCGGAAGTGGGTGGGAGACGCCGCTGGCTTCCTACACACTGCCCCGAATGCGAGCTAAATACCCGTCAGATTGTAGTTTCAGATACTTATATCTGATATAATTTATGTCACAGAATTTGTAACTAAAAATCACTGTTAACGAAAAGGACTGGATAGTATCGTAGACTCGGTCCTTTTAGAAACTTTCCTTTTGTTGTTCCTTTTCCAAACTACGTAGTCTGTGTGTAAAAATGTATTACTTTGACAGCCTCGGTGGTCTAGTGGTTTAGCACACCGCTTTACTATCCGATGGTCGTGGGTTCGATTCCTCGCACGGTACAAACATTTGTATTCATGAGTATGATTGTTTGTATCGGTCTGGGTGTTTTCTATGTATAATATGGTTTTATTTACAAAAATAAATGTATCCATGTATTTATATCAGTTGTCTAGTACCCATAACACAACACAAGCTCTGCTTAGCTTGGGACTAGATGGCGCTCTGTGAATTGTCCTGAAATATTATTATGTTATTATTATTATTATACAACACTAGCTTTTGCCCGCGGCTACGCTCGCGTTAATTTATCCCCTTGGGGGTAGAATTAATCAAAATCCTTTCTTAGCGGATGCCTACGTCATAACATCTACCTGCAAGCCAAATTTCAGCCCGATCCGTGCAGTGGTTTGGGCTGTGCGTTGATAGATCACTATGTCAGTCACCTTTGAGTTATATATATATAGATTTGTCTTTGTGAATATGTAAAACTCATCTATACTAATATTGTATATACAAAGTAGGAGTAAGTCTGTCTATTATTAGCTTTAAAAATTTACGACTAAACGGATTTTAATGATAGTCCTGAATATTAATTCCGTCATAAAGACGGACTATAATGTTATTTTTTAACTTTAATAATGTAAACGAAATCACGGGTAATAACTAGTAATCATTACATCGTATAAAATAAAGTCGCTGTCTGTCCGTCCCTATGTATGCTTAAATCTTTAAAACTACGCAACAGATTTTGAAGTGCTTAATTTTAATAGATAGAGTGATTCAAGAGAAAGGTTTACATATATAATACACGTTTTGACGACCTCGGTGGTCTAGCGGTCTAGCACACCGCTTTACGACCGATGGTCGCGGGTTCGATTCCTCGCACGGCACAAACATTTGTATTCATGAGTATGATTGTTTGTATCGGTCTGGGTGTTTTCTAAGCATAATATGTATGTATTTACGAAAAAAAAACTATGTATTTGTATCAGTTGTCTAGTACCCATAACACAAGCTTTAGCTAGCTTAACTTGGGTCTAGATGGCGCTGTGTGAATTGTCCTGAGATTATTAATATTATATTATGTACACCCGTGCGAAGCCGGGCTGAGTAGCTAGTAAAAAATAGACGAATTAGTTTGTAAGTAACGACAGACATGTGTTTCACACAAAACATTATTAATATATTCTTATTAAATTTCGTTTGACTTTGAAACACACATTATCATAAAAAAATTAGACCAATTTGAAAGTATCTCCTTCAAATAGAGAAAGTTTCAAATTGGTCATGAATATAACTGAATTATGAAGTATAAAACATTAAGTTTAACATGTCTGCTCTTATCACTACGACTGATTTAATCTTATTGTATATTTATATTTGATCCAAATAAATTAGTGCTGGTTGGTAGTTTGTATTCACACGTTTCGACTTGTAAAATGTGAACTTACAAGGATTATTTAAAAGAGCAACACACAAGTTTCTCGCTCGTTCTTCTTGTGATGAGATAGCTTTCCGAATGAGCGGTAGATTAAAAAAAATTGTTATGACTATTCAAAAGTGTTAAAATTAAGTTTATTTGATTGATTATGATATATGATTTTCTATTCTATTCTTAAAAAGAAACAGATTCAAATTGAAAATCTCCTAGAATTTTGAAGGTTTGTTTAAAATAATATAATAATCTCAGGACAATTCACACAGCGCCATCTAGATCCAAGTTAAGCTAGCTAAATGTAATATGGATACTAGACAACTGATACAAATACATAGATATCTATTTTTTGTAAATACATATCTATTATACATAGAAAACATCCAGACCGATACAAACAATCATACTCATAAATACAATTTTTTGTGCCGTGCGAGGAATCGAACCCGCGACCATCGGACTTAAAGCGTGTGCTAAACCACTACACCACCGAGGTCGTCACTATATACAAAATGATATTTTCTTGAACAAATGTTTATTATTCTGCGTTATTTCAACAGTTTCTTGCCATTAATTGGAATGACATTACGTGTAAGGAAAGGTGAGTCGGCAGGTCGCCTGATGATAGTGCGCGATTAAGGGAACCCCTCTAATTTAAAAAGGTCACCAGTTTATAGAGAACGTACCGGACCAATTAATATGCTACGTGCCCGACTCGGCCCTCCCTATTTTGCCTCTTTATTAATTTTATTAGTAGCTACCTAGACACCTGCACTTTTTCTCTCAATTAACGAATTTGTATTTCTTCTTAACAAAAAAATGTCAAGGACTTTACTATTCTTTAATTCTTTACCTTCGCATTTAGGCTAACAAGGTTGTGTGACAGTTACTGTCACCTGCAGGACCATTACTGCTGTTCATGACACTAATGTAATGTAATGTATGTTGGACTCATGTCTCCGCAGTTAGCCTTCTCATTTGGACCATTGTGCGTGTAGAGCCGAGACTACTAAAGTAGCCAGCCAAGCTCCTCCCAGAAGCGCAGAAGACTCCTGGTGTCTTCACAGGCTTCACGGAGCGACCTCACCGTTCCGAGGATTTGTGTTCATTGTGTGGCCACTGCAAGCACTCCAGGATTACGTGAGCCGCCGTTTCTTCAGCTTCAAATCAGCCCCAACAAAGGGGACTGTCTGTAGCATCAATTTTGTATAAGTGTTTGTATAAGGGACAATGGCTCGTTATTGTCCCTATCATTATTTTGAGGTTACATATTATCTATCTAGATTATTATTAGTTCATGACACTATCTAGAGACGTGACATTTATTATATAAAATATAGTTATTAATATAATAATATAGCTATTCTAATTAACCAATTAGAATAGAATAGAATATAGAAAATCATTTATTCAAATAAACTTACATTGAAGCACTTTTGAATAGTCATCACATTTTTTTAATCTACCGCTCATTCGAAAAGCTTTCTCATCACAAGAAGGAGCAAAAAACTTGCGTGTTGCTCTTTTAAATAATTTTATTGTTACTTACATTTTAAGCTGATTTAATAATAATAATAATAATCTCATGACTATTCACGCAGCGCTATCTAGACCTAAGTTAAGCTAGCTAAAGCTTGTGTTATGGGTACTAGACAACTGATACAAATAGATAGATATTTGTTTTCGTAAATACATACACATTATACATAGAAAACAATCAGACCGATACAAACAATCATACTCATTAATACAAATGTTTGCACCGTGCGAGGAATCGAACCAGCGACCATCGGACTAGCGGTGTGCTAGACTGCTAGACCACCGAGGTCGTCGTGTGTGAATACAAAGTACCAATTAGCAGTAGTTCAATTAAATACTCATAGTCTCTATGTATCAAGCTCTTTATGTACTGTTCTATGTTCTTTACCTTCGCTTTTATTCTAGTAAGGTAACTAACCAATGTTAGTTAGTTACTGCTACCTGCAGGGACCAATAATATTATATTTATGACGACATCTAGAGATGTGACATTTATTATATAAAATCTATTACTAATTAACCGATTATTTTTATAAGCGTAATAATTTTTTTTTATATAAGTTACACTTAGTTTGGTTTTCTTAAACCACTTGGATAAAAAAAGACTGATAAAACGTCGTTTATGAAAAAATCAAAAATTATTAATTAGTCGATTTTTTAATAATAATAGTTTTTTTCCATAACCGATTATTTTTTATATATCTGACTTTAGCCAACTTAACAAAAAAGTGGGTCCTGTCTATGTAGTTACATCTCTAACGTTGTCAGTTTGAATTCATTAAACATACATATCTACTGAAGAATGCGATAATAAATTAATTTATTCTGATAGATTTATATTCATACTAGCTTTTGCCCGCGGCTTCGCTCGAGTTAATTTCTCACCTTAGGGGAAGAATTTATCAAAATCCTTTCTTAGGAGATGCCTACGTCATATTAGCTTTATGCATGCAAAGTCTCAGCCCGATCGGTTTAAAATTGACAAAGTTTCATACAAACTTTCATCCCCTATTTTATCCCCTTGGGGGTAGAATTAATCAAAAACTTTCTTAGCGGATGCCTACGTCATAACATCTACCTGCATGCCAAATTTCAGCCCGATCCGTCCAGTGGTTTGGGATGTGCGTTGATAGATCACTATGTCAGTCAGTCACCTTTGAGTTATATATATTTCGATAGATAAATAGACATTGGAAATAAACAGCATTTTCGGCACAGGCGAGATAATAAAAAAAATAAGTTACATTGAAATGTCTGATTACTGGCAAATCCGAACTCATGACCATTGCGATGAACTGAGCAAATAATCCACCAGTCCACAAAGCTCTCTATTGCATTTTTAAAGCTTACAAAACTACGAGGTATAATTTAAAAATGTAGTTCCAAATTCCTTTCAAGGAAAAGCAATTTTATAAGTCTATATCGGCCAGCTCTCGAGTGCTTAAATCGCTACAGAACGCAAGCGGAGCATTGTTACGGCGAGAGTGTGCTCGGGCAATCTAAAGCTACAATAAACTTAATTTCCTAAGCTAAACACTCCACCCAGCGGAGCTGGAGATGGCTTCGATTGGCTCGCAGCTTCGCAAAAGCTCTATTCAAGCGAAACTGTCCTCTATACATAATATTATTAACATCAACTACGATTTCGAAGAGTTCAAACTTGTTACTCAAGTTTATTGTCGCTCTTAAATGTATTGCAGTATTCCCATTGGAATGAAATAAATTGCTCGCAATTGTTATTCTATTAGAAATTTTTATAGTGAACACGTTTTAAGCTTATGAAATACTAGTTACTCCGGTTTCGCATTATACATATAAACCTTCCTCTTGAATCACTCTATCTATGAACAAGAACCGCTTCAAAATTCATTGTGTTGTTTTAAAGATTTAAACATACATCGTGACGGACAGACAGCGACAGCGACTTTATTTTATTCTATGTAATAATAAATACAAATTATTTTATTTTATTTATAAGAGTGACCAACATAGCCCGAAGAATTGCGACACTGAGGTGGCAATAGGCAGGGCACATAGCTCGTAGGACAGATGGCCGTTGGGGCAATAAAGTCTTCGAGTGGCGACCACGGATCGGAAGACGCAGCGTGGGAAGGCCTCCTCCGCAAGGTGGACAGACGATCTGGTCTAGATCGTTGGAAGGCATTGGATGCGAGCAGTGCAGGACCGATCGTCGTGGAGATCTTTGGGAGAAGCCTATGTCCAGCAGTGGACGTCTTCCGGGCTGCGATGATGATGATAATGATGAAAGCAACCCAATTCAGCCACTTCCATTTCAATTGTGTAACATATTAACTTTTAAACATACGTTCCCATCTTTAAAAAAGACATATCAAACGATCAAAGTATGATACCGGTTCCGGAGTGGGCTCCTAATGAATTTAAAAGGCTTCCTATGATATAGTCCGCTAATTTTGCTACGGAAGCGGCCGCTCAAGTACCCTCGTGGGTACGGCCTGAGCGGCGACCTCGTAACTGCTTGTTAGCACGCCCACTGCTCCGAGCACCGAGTCCGACTGACGCATCACTCACAGCAGGCTACTTCCACACTAATATTACAAAGAGGAAGCATTTATATTTTTATGTGTATAGAATAGAATAGAATAGAAAATCATTTATTCAAATAAACTTACATTGAAGCACTTTTGAATAGTCATTACATTTTTTCAATCTACCGCCCATTCGGTAAGTTGTCTCATCACAAGAAGAACACAGAATCAGTGCAATGTAATATTTAAATACTTAATTATTACTCTATCGTATATCAATATTAAAATTATTATTATTTGACGTCGCGATTCCTCGAGAAAAAATGTTTGTGCTGTGCGAGGAATCGAACCCGCGACCATCAGAAGTAAAGCTAAACCATTAGACCATCGAGGCTGCTAATATTCTTGGTATAATCTATATATATATATATATATATATATATATATATATATATATATATATATATATATATATATATATATATATATATATAAATATCCCCTTGGGCACTTTGTGGCTCAGACGTGCCGTATAGGTAGTTTTTTGTTGATCCTTTTTCACTTGTTGATCCGGAGGCCTTTTGTTGATCTAATGCCAGATGACCATATATAAATGTTGATCCGTTTTGAGCCACAACTGTCACGACGAGTAATAATAATAATTAAGCGATTTATACACGATTTTATACAAATCCACCTTTTTGGCATACGACCACTTCTTGATCCAATTCAAACGGGCCAATCAGGGTGCAGCATTTGCCAAGGGCTTCCTCATTGGCACGTTTGGGCTACTACATTATGGCTACAGTAACTTAATAATGTCTAGCTAGTATTTCAAGAATAATAGTCTATCTAATCTAAATATTTATTGAAATCAGTCTGGAGTAACGTGACTCCAGATCAAAACTCAATACTTGTTATTTTTTGGACGGGAATTTTTCCTTTTGTAACAACGTTACTGAGCGAATAAAGAGAAGACGCAACGGCGGATCCAGGGGGGAGCGTCATGGAGGTCATGGGAGTCATGGGGGCGTCATGACTCTCCCCCCCCCCCCTTAGCCCAGAACTTAGGTAGACCACTAATTGAACTAAAAAATAATGAAACAGCAAATTTTTTTGCACGATCGGAGTGTTGGTGCAGTAGTATTAATTATAATTAAACATTGTTACTTAAAACATAACAGTTAAAGTACTATAACACTAAAAGCAAAATAGGTATTTTCAAAATACTTTTTCAAAATAAATTACCCTTTGAGTTTTTGTTCAAACCTCAGATATTATATTTATTTTAGGTATATCAATCAATACATAGTATAGCATAGTACAGTCTGTCTGTCTGTCTGTTTGTTCCGGCTAATCTCTGAAATAGCTGGACCGATTTTGACGGGACTTTTTTTGGCAAGTAGCTGATGTAATAAGGAGTAACTTACGCTACTGTTATTTTAGAAAAATAAAATAAAATTTCACGCGGACGAAGTCGCTGGGGCCAGCTAGTCTATAGATATACCGAGATTTAATGTTTAAGTTGCTATTATGTTATTGACAAAATTTTACTGTAATGTTACTATTACGTTATCCTACACAATTTGTATTATTTTGGATGAATAAATAAATAAATAAATAAATAATAATCTATACATCTATACATTTAATAAAAATTGGAGTGTCTGTTTGTAATATTGAAAAAACCGTTTTTTACTACATGCATATGAATATATATAAGGTACATATACCAAAATAACTATTTTTATAATTTTAGTCTGTCTGTCTGTCTGTCTGTTTGTTTCGGCTAATCTCTGAAATGGCTGGACCGATTTTGACGGGACTTTTATTGGCAGGTAGCTGATTTATAAGGAGTAACTTAGGTTACTTTTATTTTAGAAAAATAAAGTTAAATTCCACGCGGACGAAGTCGCGGGAACACCTTGTTTTTAATAAAAACATCTTTTTATGGTACTTGAGAATGTTGAAGCCTGTTGTTTGTAATATTGAAATAACCGTTTTTTACTACTTGCATATGAATATAAATACGGTACATACACCAAAATAACATATTTTACAATTTTTGTCTGTCTGTCTGTTTGTTCCGGCTAATCTCTGAAATGGCTGGACCGATTTTGACGGGACTTTTTTTGGCAGGTAGCTGATGTAATAAGGAGTAACTTAGGCTACTTTTATTTTAGAAAAATAAAGTTAAAAACCACGTGGACGAAGTCGCGGGAACAGCTAGTGTATAATATATTAGAGATACCTACGTGTTTTTTTATTGACGATTAGCTGTACACGGGATTTCGTCCGTGTTGAATTTAACTTTATTTTTCTAAAATATAAGAAGTTAAATTCCACGCGGACGAAGTCGCGTGTACAGCTAGTTGTCGGTAGTCTAGCGATTTATCTAGCACACCGCTTTGATTCCTGCTTGGTGGTCGAGGGTTCGATTCCTCGGACGCTGCAAACATTTGTATTCATGAGTATGATTGTTTGTAACGGTCTGGGTGTTTTCTATGTATAGATAATATATATGTATTTACGAAAAAAAACTTTGTATTTATATCAGTTGTCTAGTACCCATAACATAATCTTCAGCTAGCTTAACTTGGGTCTAGATGAAGCTGTGTGAATTGTCCTGAGATTACTATTATTACTATAATAAATCTTTTCAAATCAGCCGATGTTTATTTTTGCCATAATACGTGCTGTTACCATGTGATAATATTACGTACGTACTTATTACTGTTTTAAATGTGATGCGTTCATTATTTATATTTCCTTTGAATTAAAGACAAATGTAAGTATATATATATATACTTACATTTGCACACTTAGTTGATCCAGCCACGATCCGTAGATATTGCTGATTCCACTGTCTCTCTCTTTCTACCACTATAACGGTAGCGTGGCGGAACGGCAACATGTTGCCGTTCCGCGTTCTACCACTATCTTTGTATTCTAATATGCGATGTTGCCGTTCCGGCCGAGACCATGCGTTGTTGCCAAATGTATTCGTCGATAGTAGTAGATACTTATACTCGATATATATTTTTTCAACAATTTCCTGCAATAGTGAATCCGTATCGGCATTTTTTTTAAATGCACAAAGATTTTTGGCTCTGAATATATTTAAAAATCATTTACTTGTGTGTTGATGAATTTATATACTAGTACATGAAGTACCTAATACTTGTTTTGATTTGAATAGGTAGCGATATTATGAATTTATTATACGTAATCTAAAGATTTTGACGAAATAAAAGTAATTAGTTATCTGTTAACCTTGACTTCATGCTGGCACCAGTATT
The DNA here is from genome assembly GCF_030625045.1 of Achroia grisella. Classification (NCBI taxonomy): domain Eukaryota; kingdom Metazoa; phylum Arthropoda; class Insecta; order Lepidoptera; family Pyralidae; genus Achroia; species Achroia grisella. Next base: position 34,854 of record NW_026712622.1, read on the forward strand.
ATCAGATGATGAACATACTCTTCGAAAACTTACAGCAGAAATATCGTGTTTGGACTCATTAGATAGGTCTCGATGAATAGAGTTTAAAAAACTTAAAATAAATGGTACATTAGAAATAATGTATAAATACCCCTTACGTAAAATTCAACCACTTTAAACTTAATAATAATAATAATTAGGAAAAGAGAAAAGCTATACATGCACTGAAAGTAATTGATGCCTTCCACACAATATTTTCAGTATTAAACAACTCTGTTTGTTCAGTAAAAGTGTAAATACACTGGTAACCTTTAATCATATTTTATATGCAAACATTACATATACAAACACTAAAGTTTTATTTCAGAATAGCCAGTAGTTTTCAAGAAATAAGTCTTTGAAATTGTACGTGTAACTTATATATATACCTACTAGTTTTTTCACCATAACAAACAACACCAATATGGCCTAGTTAGTAGTTTACCTGTGTACCAATTAATAATAATAGTAATCTCAGGACAATTCATACAGCTTCATCTAGACCCAAGTTAAGCTAGCTGAAGATTATGTTATGGTACTGATATAAATACAAAGATTTTTTTCGTAAATACATATATATTATCTATACATAGAAAACACCCAGACCGTTACAAACAATTTAATAATAAGTTAATAGTTTAATAAGTACGTACGTAATATTATCACATGGTAACAGCACGTATTATGGCAAAAATAAACATCGGCTGATTTGAAAAGATTTATTATAGTAATAATAGTAATCTCAGGACAATTCACACAGCTTCATCTAGACCCAAGTTAAGCTAGCTGAAGATTATGTTATGGGTACTAGACAACTGATATAAATACAAAGATTTTTTCGTAAATACATATATATTATCTATACATAGAAAACACCCAGACCGTTACAAACAATCATACTCATGAATACAAATGTTTGCAGCGTGCGAGGAATCGAACCCTCGACCACCAAGCAGGAATCAAAGCAGTGTGCTAGATAAATCGCTAGACTACCGACAACTAGCTGTACACCCGACTTCGTCCGCGTGGAATTTAACTTCTTATATTTTAGAAAAATAAAGTTAAATTCAACACGGACGAAATCCCGTGTACAGCTAGTCATCAATAAAAAAACACGTAGGTATCTCTAATATATTATACACTAGCTGTTCCCGCGACTTCGTCCACGTGGTTTTTAACTTTATTTTTCTAAAATAAAAGTAGCCTAAGTTACTCCTTATTACATCAGCTACCTGCCAAAAAAAGTCCCGTCAAAATCGGTCCAGCCATTTCAGAGATTAGCCGGAACAAACAGACAGACAGACAAAAATTGTAAAATATGTTATTTTGGTGTATGTACCGTATTTATATTCATATGCAAGTAGTAAAAAACGGTTATTTCAATATTACAAACAACAGGCTTCAACATTCTCAAGTACCACAAAAAAGATGTTTTTTTATCAAATAAACAGTTTTTATTAAAAACAAGCTGTACCCGCGATTTCGTCCGCGTGGAATTAAATTTATTTTTCTAAAATAAAAGTAGCCTAAGTTACTCCTTATAAATCAGCTACCTGCCAAAAAAAGTACCGTCAAAATCGGTCCAGCCATTTCAGAGATTAGCCGGAACAAACAGACCGACAGACAGACAGACAAAAATTATAAAAATTGTTATTTTGGTATATGTACCTTATATATATTCATATGCATGTAGTAAAAAACGGTTTTTTCTATATTACAAACAGACACTCCAATTTTTATTAAATGTATAGATGTATAGATTATTATTTATTTATTTATTTATTTATTCATCCAAAATAATACAAATTGTGTAGGATAACGTAATAGTAACATTACAGTAAAATTTTGTCAATAACATAATAGCAACTTAAACATTAAATCTCGGTATATGTATAGACTAGCTGGCCCCAGCGACTTCGTCCGCGTGAAATTTTATTTTATTTTTCTAAAATAACAGTAGCGTAAGTTACTCCTTTTTACATCAGCTACTTGCCAAAAAAAGTCCCGTCAAAATCGGTCCAGCTATTTCAGAGATTAGCCGGAACAAACAGACAGACAGACAGACAAAACTTGTAAAATATGTTATTTTGGTGTATGTACCGTATTTATATTCATATGCAAGTAGTAAAAAACGGTTATTTCAATATTACAAACAGACACTCAATTTTATTTACATGTATAGATGTATAGATTAAAAAAAAAGTAACAGTCATAAGGCTAGTCGTATGCCTAATATATATAATAATGTAATAAATTCATTTAAACAGAAATTGCGGGAACATTATTTAAATTTGTAACTTTTTTACTGTCCTTCTCCTTTTTTCACATCTTTCTGTTATATCCATATAGTTCTCTCTATATTTTCTGATTTTCTTACTTTCAATTTGAGACTGTACTTATAATTTGATTATCGGATCATTATGTATTTACTTATATATAATATTTATACATTTATGGGTTATATTTAGATATATATTTATGTATGTATATTGTTATTTTTTTATAGAAATGTATATTTTGCTTATCTTTATTATCTTTATAAATCTTTTTTTGACATTTCTTATTTATATTAGTGCACCGCCAATAATCTTTCGCTGCACCACTCATGGTTGCCTGGTAAATAACGCGGCAAAATATTAAGTCCGCCACATGTACAAATTTTTTTGTGCATTAAAGTTAAAGAAATAAAAAAATACAATACTGTTTAATGAAAATGCGTGTTGTCTAGTGCTTTGAGATGTATCAAAATAAGGTCAACAAAAAAGTCCGTGATGGTATATGTCTATCTCTTAAGGATAACCAACAATAACCATTTTTTATCTTTTACATTTTACGGGATTTTTTTATCGTATGTTTCCCTTAAAATCATGTAAACTATGTTATTATGTCATAATCTAAAGAAATAATAATATTTTATAGTGACATATCCACTATAAAATACCAAAAAGTAGCAATGTAATTCGTTACGCGCGAATCAGGTGTTATAAGGTCAAAGGTCGGTGCACCCCGCGTATTTGATAAATAGTGCTTCTCTGGATGTCTTTAAGAGAAAATGGCAGTATGTACGTGTATATGTACAAGTCCTTAAGTGTTAAGTTTTTCAAATGTACATACAGTAAAGAATAAATATTTTTAAGTACAGTACTTACGTACATTAATATAATACCTACTTTTTACTTGTATCTATTGTTATCAAAATTAAATTATAAGTTCTTAACTTGACCACGACTATGTGACCCTCTCTTGGCGCCAAAACGAGTGAAAAAATGAACAGCATACGACGACGACGCAGTACCTATAGAGTGGAGCAACTGCTTATTCAGTTTTATTCAACTATTTAGTCCCTCCACCGTTACAATGAATGGAGGCGGATATTACAATGTACGTAGCATTGCGAATATAAAATATCTAGATTAGGTATAATAAATTCATAATTCATAGGCCGTTACGGTATCAGAGCCAAAGTCTTCTTTCTTTGTTTATGTACTGTTAGATGCGACAGCGACTTTGTTTTTATATTACTATGTAATTGATTGATTGATATACCTAAAATAAATAAAATATCTGAGGTTTGGACAAAAATTCAAAAGGTACTTTATTTTGAAAAAGTATTTTGAAAATACCTATTTTGCATTTAGTATTTGAAATACAAAACTATTTTTGTTTTTAGAGTGACATTTCTATGAATTCACTGTCGATAGCGAGCGGTGCGATGGAAAAAGATAACCGTTTATAAAAATATAATAAATAGCGCTGGACAATTAACACAGACTGATACTGAACTGATATAAATAGATATTTTTATCTTGTAAATATATATAATATACATATAAAACACCCAGACCGATGAAATCAATCGATGACCGATGAGTACATATGTTTGCATCGTGCGAGAAATCGAACCCGCGACCATCGGATGTAAAGCGGTGTGACCACCGAGGCAGTCGAAATATATAAATAATCTTATGAATTTAATTTATTCTAATTTGTTTATGTGCGCGGGGTGCGGTGTACGGTGCTCACCCCTGCCTCCACCGTTGCTGGAGCTTGCATGTATGGAGCATTGCGAATATAAAATATCTAGATTAGTAAATTCATAATTGATAGACCGTTACGGTATCTATATATATTCGGATTAAAATAAGTATCGCAGTAAGGACCAGTATATAAAGTGATCAACACAATTAACTGATTTTTGAAATATATATACAGAGCCAAAAAGTCTTTGTGTATTCAAAAAATATCTAATTTGTTTGTGTGCGCGGGTGCGGTGTACGGTGCAGGGGGACCCTGCCTCCACCGTTGCTGGAGCTTGCATGTATGGAGCATTGCGAATATAAAATATCTACATTAGTAAATTAATAAAGTCATAATTGATAGACCGTTACGGTATCTATATATATTCGGATGAAAGTAAGTATCGCAGTAAGGACGAGTATATAAAGTGATCAACATAATTAATTGATTTTTTGAATATATTCAGAGCCAAAAAGTCTTTGTGTATACCAAAAATTTAGCCGTTCGGAGCCATTCAGTCACGAATTATTAGTAAAAAAAGTGTCGAGTATATCGTACTATCGACGAATATATATGGCCGCATCGCAAAATAGAATGCGACGTTGCCATACCGCCTGAGATATACGCGATAGGAGTCAAGTTATTCAGTGCGAAAGGTGGAATCAGCAAGTGTTTAGGTTGTGGCGTGATCAACAAAGTGCCCAAAGAGGTGTTTATATATGTATATATATATATATATATATAAATATCCCCTTGGGCACTTTGTGGCTCAGACGTGCCGTATAGGTAGTTTTTTGTTGATCCTTTTTCACTTGTTGATCCGGAGGCCTTTTGTTGATCGAATGCCAGCTGACCATATATAAATGTTGATCCGTTTTGAGCCACAACTGTCACGACGAGTAATAATAATAATTACGCGACTTATACACGATTTTATACAAATCCACCTTTTTGGCATACGAGCAGTTCTTGATCCAATTCAAACGGGCCAATCAGGGTGCAGCATTTGCCAAGGGCTTCCTCATTGGCACGTTTGGGCTACTACATTATGGCTACAGTAACTTAATAATGTCTAGCTAGTATTTCAAGAATAATAGTCTATCTAATCTAAATATTTATAGAAATCTGTCTGGAGTAACGTGACTCCAGATCAAACCTCAATACTTGTTATTTTTTGGACGGAATCTTTTCTTTTGTAACAACGTTACTGAGCGAATAAAGAGAAGACGCAACGGCGGATCCAGGGGGAGCGTCATGGAGGTCATGGGAGTCATGGGGGCGTCATGACTCTCCCCCCTTAGCCCAGGACTTAGGTAGACCACTAATTGAACTAAAAAATAATGAAACAGCAATTTTTTTTGCACGATCGGAGTGTTGGTGCAGTAGTATTAATTATAATTAAACATCGTTACTTAAAACATAACAGTTAAAGTACTATAACCTAAAAGCAAAATAGGTATTTTCAAAATACTTTTTCAAAATAAATTACCCTTTGAGTTTTTGTCCAAACCTCAGATATTTTATTTATTTTAGGTATATCAATCATTACATAGTATAGTATAGTATAAAACAAAGTCGCTGTCGCATCTAACAAGTACATAAATAAAGAAAGAAGACTTTTTGGCTCTGAATATATTTCAAAAATCAATTACTTGTGTTAATCAATTTATATACTCGTTCTTATTTCATAGTACTTGTTTTGATCCGAATATATATACAGATACCGTAACGGTCTATTAATTATGAATTTATTATACCTAACCTAGATATTTTGTTTTGACGAAACTCCGTGTAGTAGTAGTATCCGATAAGGGTATGCGAACCCTAAGTATTATTACAAAATGACCAGTAATTTCGAAGAAATAAGCCTTTGAATTTCAAATCAACTTACCAAACGGACGCTCAAGGTTCGATTCCCGCCATAGAATTTTTTTTGTTTTGACTTTATGTTATATTTTAAATTAACTATTTTAATAATTAAATGAATTTAATCGAACAAAAAGTTGTCAAGTATTAAATTAATTTTAATTTACATTAACTATTATACTTTCTGAATTGTAAAGCAGCTAACAATTATAGTAAGATCTTATAAATAATTAACACAACAACATTTCAAATGTATTTTCTTTATTATTACAAAATATTTTTTGCATGCTATAATAGTTAATGTCACTTAAAATTTATTTAATATTAAACAACGTTTTTATCGATTAAATTCATTTAATTATTAAAATAGTTAATTTTAAATATTACTTTAAAAAAACAAAAAAAAAGTCAATGGTGGGAATCGAACCCGGGGTGTCTGTGTGGTAAGTTGGCACACAGGTACACTCCTAACTAGTAAAATTAATTTAATACTTAACTACGTTTTTTTCTCGTATAAATTAATTTAATTATTAAAATATTAAATTAAAAAAAAACAAAAAGAAGTAAATAACAATAGTCAATGGTGGGAATCGAACCCGGGGTGTCTGTGTGGTAAATTGGTACACAGATACACTCCTAACTAGTAAAATTAATTTAATACTTAACTACGTTTTTCTCGTATAAATTAATGTAATTATTAAAATATTAAATTAAAAAAAAACAAAAAGAAGTAAATAACAATAGTCAATGGTGGGAATCGAACCCGGGGTGTCTGTGTGGTAAGTTGGTACACAGGTACACTCCTAACTAGTAAAATTAATTTAATACTTAACTACGTTTTTATTATAAATTCATAATCGTATATAATCATAAATTAATTATTAAAATACAAAATAAAAAAAAACCAAAAAAATAAATAATAAAAAAAAAGTGTAGGATTCGAACTCGGAGTATTACATTATTATATATATTAGGCATACGACTAGCCTTATGACTGTTACTTTTTTTTTAATCTATACATCTATACATGTAAATAAAATTGGAGTGTCTGTTTGCAATATTGAAATAACCGTTTTTACTACTTGCATATGAATATAAATACGGTATACACCAAAATAACATATTTTACAAGTTTTGTCTGTCTGTCTGTCTGTTTGTTCCGGCTAATCTCTGAAATAGCTGGACCGATTTTGACGGGACTTTTTTTGGCAAGTAGCTGATGTAATAAGGGGTAACTTACGCTACTGTTATTTTAGAAAAATAAAATAAAATTTCACGCGGACGAAGTCTCTGGGGCCAGCTAGTCTATAGATATACCGAGATTTAATATTTAAGTTGCTATTATGTTGTTGACAAAATTTTACTGTAATGTTACTATTACGTTATCCTACACAATTTGTATTATTTTGGATGAATAAATAAATAAATAAATAATAATCTACACATCTATACATATAAATAAAATTGGAGTGTCTGTTTGTAATATTGAAATAACCGTATTTTACTACATGCATATGAATATATATAAGGTACATGTACCAAAATAACTATTTTTATAATTTTAGTCTGTCTGTCTGTCTGTTTGTTCCGGCTAATCTCTGAAATGGCTGGACCGATTTTGACGGTACTTTTTTTTGGCAGGTAGCTGATTTATAAGGAGTAACTTAGGTTACTTTTATTTTAGAAAATAAAGTTAAATTCCACGCGGACGAAGTCGCGGGAACAGCTTGTTTTTAATAAAAACATCTTTTTTGTGGTACTTGAGAATGTTGAAGCCTGTTGTTTGTAATATTGAAATAACCGTTTTTTACTACTTGCATATGAATATAAATACGGTACATACACCAAAATAACATATTTTACAATTTTTGTCTGTCTGTCTGTTTGTTCCGGCTAATCTCTGAAATGGCTGGACTGATTTTGACGGGACTTTTTTTGGCAGGTAGCTGATGTAAAAAGGAGTAACTTAGGCTACTTTTATTTTAGAAAAATAAAGTTAAAAACCACTTGGACGAAGTCGCGGGAACAGCTAGTGTATAATATATTAGAGATACCTACGTGTTTTTTTATTGATGACTAGCTGTACACGGGATTTCGTCCGTGTTGAATTTAACTTTATTTTTCTAAAATATAAGAAGTAAAATTCCACGCGGACGAAGTCGCGTGTACAGCTAGTTGTCGGTAGTCTAGCGATTTAGCTAGCACACTGCTTTGATTCCTGCTTGGTGGTCGAGGGTTCGATTCCTCGCACGCTGCAAACATTTGTATTCATGAGTATGATTGTTTGTAACGGTCTGGGTGTTTTCTATGTATAGATAATATATATGTATTTACGAAAAAAATCTTTGTATTTATATCAGTACCCATAACATAATCTTCAGCTAGCTTAACTTGGGTCTAGATGAAGCTGTGTGAATTGTCCTGAGATTACTATTATTACTATAATAAATCTTTTCAAATCAACCGATGTTTATTTTTGCCATAATACGTGCTGTTACCATGTGATAATATTACGTACGTACTTATTAAACTATTAACTTATTATTAAATTATTAACTATTTATACTGTTTTAAATGTGATGCGTTCATTATTTATATTTCCTTTGAATTAAAGACAAATGTATATATATATATATACACTTGCACACTTAGTTGATCCAGCCACGATCCGTAGATATTGCTGATCCACTGTCTCTCTCTTTCTATCACTATCTTTGTATTCTAATATGCGATGTTGCCGTTCCGGCCGATACCATGCGTTGTTGCCAAATGTATTCGTCGATAGTAGTAGATACTTATACTCGATATATATTTTTTCAACAATTTCCTGCAATAGTGAATCCGTAGCGGCAATTTTTTTTAAATGAACAATGATTTTTTGGCTCTGAATATATTTAAAAATCATTTACTTGTGTGTTGATGAATTTATATACTAGTACATGAAGTACCTAATACTTGTTTTGATTTGAATAGGTAGCGATATTATGAATTTATTATACGTAATCTAAAGATTTTGACGAAATAAAAGTAATTAGTTATCTGTTAACCTTGACTTCATGCTGGCACCAGTATTATCAGATGATGAACATACTCTTCGAAAACTTACAGCAGAAATATCGTGTTTGGACTCATTAGATAGGTCTCGATGAATAGAGTTTAAAAAACTTAAAATAAATGGTAAATTAGAAATAATGTATAAATACCCCTTACGTAAAATTCAACCACTTTAAACTTAATAATAATAATAATTAGGAAAAGAGAAAAGCTATACATGCACTGAAAGTAATTGATGCCTTCCACACAATATTTTCAGTATTAAACAACTCTGTTTGTTCAGTAAAAGTGTAAATACACTGGTAACCTTTAATCATATTTTATATGCAAACATTACATATACAAACCCTAAAGTTTTATTTCAGAATAGCCAGTAGTTTTGAAGAAATAAGTCTTTGAAATTGTACGTGTAACTTATATATATACTAGTTTTTTCACCATAACAAACAACACCAATATGGCCTAGTTAGTAGTTTACCTGTGTACCAATTAATAATAATAGTAATCTCAGGACAATTCACACAGCTTATCTAGACCCAAGTTAAGCTAGCTGAAGATTATGTTATGGGTACTAGACAACTGATATAAATACAAAGATTTTTTTCGTAAATACATATATATTATCTATACATAGAAAACACCCAGACCGTTACAAACAATTTAATAATAAGTTAATAGTTTAATAAGTACGTACGTAATATTATCACATGGTAACAGCACGTATTATTGCAAAAATAAACATCGGCTGATTTGAAAAGATTTATTATAGTAATAATAGTAATCTCAGGACAATTCACACAGCTTCATCTAGACCCAAGTTAAGCTAGCTGAAGATTATGTTATGGGTACTGATATAAATACAAAGATTTTTTTTCGTAAATATATATATATTATCTATACATAGAAAACACCCAGACCGTTACAAACAATCATACTCATGAATACAAATGTTTGCAGCGTGCGAGGAATCGAACCCTCGACCACCAAGCAGGAATCAAAGCAGTGTGCTAGCTAAATCGCTAGACTACCGACAACTAGCTGTACACGCGACTTCGTCCGCGTGGAATTTAACTTCTTATATTTTAGAAAAATAAAGTTAAATTCAACACGGACGAAATCCCGTGTACAGCTAGTCATCAATAAAAAAAACACGTAGGTATCTCTAATATATTATACACTAGCTGTTCCCGCGACTTCGTCCACGTGGTTTTTAACTTTATTTTCTAAAATAAAAGTAGCCTAAGTTACTCCTTATTACATCAGCTACCTGCCAAAAAAAGTCCCGTCAAAATCGGTCCAGCCATTTCAGAGATTAGCCGGAACAAACAGACAGACGGACAAAAATTGTAAAATATGTTATTTTGGTGTATGTACCGTATTTATATTCATATGCAAGTAGTAAAAAACGGTTATTTCAATATTACAAACAACAGGCTTCAACATTCTCAAGTACCACAAAAAAGATGTTTTTTCTATCAAATAAACCGTTTTTATTAAAACTAGCTGTTCCCGCGACTTCGTCCGCGTGGAATTTAACTTTATTTTTCTAAAATAAAAGTAGCCTAAGTTACTTTATAAATCAGCTACCTGCCAAAAAAGTAGGTCAAAATCGGTCCAGCCAAGTCAGAACAAGACAGACAGACAAAAATTATAAAAATTGTTATTTTGGTATATGTACCTTATATATATTCATATGCATGTAGTAAAAAACGGTTTTTTCAATATTACAAACAACAGGCTTCAACATTCTCAAGTACCACAAAAAAGATGTTTTTATTACCTGTCCGCGTGGAATTTAAATGTATTTTTCTAAAATAAAAGTAGCCTAAGTTACTCAAATCAGCTACCTGCCAAAAAAAGTACCCATCGGTCCCATTTCAGAGATTAGCCGGAACAAACAGACCGACAGACAGACAGACAAAAATTATAAAAATTGTTATTTTGGTATATGTACCTTATATATATTCATATGCATGTAGTAAAAAACGGTTTTTTCAATATTACAAACAGACACTCCAATTTTTATTAATTGTATAGATGTATAGATTATTTATTTATTTATTCATCCCAAAATAATACAAATTGTGTAGGATAACGTAATAGTAACATTACAGTAAAATTTTGTCAACAACATAATAGCAACTTAAATATTAAATCTCGGTATATCTATAGACTAGCTGGCCCCAGCGACTTCGTCCGCGTGAAATTTTAATTTATTTTTCTAAAATAACAGTAGCGTAAGTTAATCCTTATTACATCAGCTACTTGCCAAAAAAAGTCCCGTCAAAATCGGTCCAGCTATTTCAGAGATTAGCCGGAACAAACAGACAGACAGACAGACAAAACTTGTAAAACATGTTATTTTGGTGTATGTACCGTATTTATATTTATATGCATGTATTTCAATATTACAAACAGACACTCCAATTTTATTTACATGTATAGATGTATAGATTAAAAAAAAGTAACAGTCATAAGGCTAGTCGTATGCCTAATATATATAATAATGTAATAAATTCATTTAAACAGAAATTGCGGGAACATTATTTAAATTTGTAACTTTTTTACTGTCCTTCTCCTTTTTTCACATCTTTCTGTTATATCCCTATAGTTCTCTCTATATTTTCTGTTTTTCTTACTTTCAATTTGAGACTGTACTTATAATTTGATTATCGGATCATTATGTATTTATTTATACATTTATGGGTTATATTTACATATATATATTTATGTATGTATATTGTTATAGAAATGTATATTTTGCTTATCTTTATAAATCTTTTTTTGACATTTCTTATTTATATTAGTGCACCGCCAATAATCTTTCGCTGCACCACTCATGGTTGCCTGGTAAATAACGCGGCAAGATATTAAGTCCCCAACATGTACAAATTTTTTTGAGCATTAAAGTTAAATAAATAAAAAAAATACAATACTGTTGTTTAATGAAATGCGTATTGTCTAGTGCTTTGAGATGTCTTAAGGATAACCAACAATAACCATTTTTTATCTTTTACATTTTACGGGAATTTTTTTTTATCGTATGTTTCTCAAA